>NC_136268.1:10534239-10751739 GCF_964187855.1 Myxine glutinosa
TCAGAGAGTGAGGAGGCTGCAGACTGCCGATCTGAGGGAAGAGGAATGGAGCGGCAGAGAGTGGAGTCATCAGCAAAGAGATACAGAGGATTTTCCAGAGAGTCGGAGAGATCATTGATAAAGACCAGAAAAAGCACAGGGCCCAGCACACTGCCTTGGGGAACTCCAGCACTGAACGGGAAGGGGAGATGAGAGAAATCCATTCAGGGCCACACGTTGACTACGACCAGAGAGGAAGTCCGCAAGCCATGCATGGAGATTTCCATGGATACCATAGGAGGAGAGTTTGGTGAGCAGAGCTGGGTGCCAGACCGTATCGAAGGCACGTGATATGTCAAGGGAGACAGCTCTGATTTTCCTGTTTGGCATTGAGGACCTCCATCCATTGTTGAGACAGCAGAAGCAGCATGTCCAGAGTAGAGTGACCTGGTCTGAAACCAAATTGATGATCAGAGATCAAGCCATTGGAGAAGAGGAAAGATTTCATATCCGAAGCAATGATGGATTCCATGACTTTGCTGATAATTGGGAGCAGGCTGATTGGTCTGTAGTTGCAAGGATCTGTTTTTGCACCTTTTTTGTGTAAAGCGGTAATGTTTGCTGATTTCCAGGATGCTGGCAGATGACCTTGAGCAAAGGATAGGGTGAAAAGAACAGAGAGAGGGTGAGATAGAGCGGCAGAGCACGATTTTAGGACCCGTGGGCTGAAGCCATCTGGTCCAGTTGCAGAATCAGAGTCGAGGTTTGACAAAAACTCCTCCACCTTGTCAGGAGAGAAGGTCACAGAGTCCAGGAGCAGTTTGGTTCGACTGGGAAAGGTGGGAACAGAGAGAGATGGGTTTGGGACTAAGGATTTTGAGGCAAACACAGAGTTGAGGCATTCGGCTTTGTCACGTGCGATGTCAACTGTGTGGCCATTTGAGGTAAGGAGGGGATGGAGGGGGAACAAACACCAGAAACGGATTTGACCAGACGCCACCAGGATTTGGAGGAAGGAGACAGGTTTGAGAGTTCATTCTTGAGTGAGGAGAGATAGTGCTTCCTGGCACTCCTGAGGGTAGACACACACTTGTTCCGAGCTTGGTGGAAGGAACTGAGATTTCCTTCAGTTGGATTAGCCTTCCAAGAGGCAAAGGCAAGTTGTTTCAGGGCAACTGCCTCACCACAAGATTCAGTGTACCATGGACGGGAGGAAGGGTAAGACAACTGAAGGCGAGATGGGATAAATCTGTGCATGAGAGAGATCAGTTTTGCTTTGGAAGAATTCCCAGGAAGAATTGATGTCAGAGGCAGTGGAGATGGGAGACCAATCCAGACGATTGATGGCTGCTTGAAGACCGTCCCAGTCGGCCTGAGTGAAATGCCAGACTCGTCGACGCTGAGGAGGCTCTCTGAGAATGGCCAGAGAGATGTCCACTTTGACAAGCACATGATCAGAAGAACCGATTGGAGCAGAAGAAGAGCAGCAGACATTAGCAGGGAAGTTAGTCATAACCAAGTCTAGAAGAGAAGATACTCCATTGGCTGAGATCCGGGTCGGGAAATTGACAGATTGTGTCAATCCCAGTGAGTCACAGAAGTCCTTTGCTGAGGTGCCATGACTGGTGAGAGAGGAACCCACACCCAACCAGGTGGCATGATGACAATTGAAGTCACCACATATGAGGAAGAGAGAGTTGGGATGAGTGGATAGAAGTTGGTCCATGTTGTCAGACAGTGAAATGTAGATGGAGTCATCACTGTTTGGGGGACGGTACAGAACACATATGAACAAAAGGTGGGAGCGGAGAGGAAGCCGTAGCCAGAGGTACTCCTGGGGGTGAGGAGGAGAGAGGGCAGTGCAAGGAGAGTGAGGAAGAGAGTTTTTGATAAAGATAGCCACCCCACCACCAGGCCGAGGCTCAGGTCTATCATACCGGAGGAGGGAGTAACCAGGAAGAGATATTAAGGAATCAGAGACATCTTGAAGGAGGAAAGTCTCTGTTAAGCAGATCAAGTCTGGATTGTCAGAAGCAACCTGTATGGAGAGATCAGTCAGGTTTGAGCGAAGGCCCCGGATGTTTGAGGTCCATACCGTTAATGAAGAGAGAGGGGGAGCATCGGGTACAGGACAGGGGAGGGGAGGAGTAGGGTAAGATGAAGGATGAGAGGGGGAGGTAGGGAGAGCAGTTGTTAGTGTGTCAGCGATTGCAGAAGAGTTCCAAGAAAGGGAAGGATGAGGAGGATGAAAGGTTTGAAGGTGAAGGGATGAGGCACAGAGAGGGGTTGTTTGAGGGGGCGCAGAGGAAAGAAGAAGGTTGGGGGGGGTGGAGGTATGAGATAGAAGGGAGACGAAGTGGGGAGGAGGCAGCTTTGAGGAGGAGGGGGGAGGAGGCAGCTTTGAGGAGGAGGGGGGGAGGAGGCAGCTTTGAGGAGGAGGGGGGAGGAGGGAGAATTGGAGAGGAATGGTATGGGGGGAGATTTGAATGGGAGGGGTTGGGGGGGAGTTTTGAAGGGGAGGAGTGAGGGGGGAGTTTAGGAGGGGAAGGGCAATGGGGGAGTTCAGGAGTGGAAGGGCAAGGGGGGAGTTCAGGAGTGGAGGGGTAGGGGGGGAGTTTAGGAGTGTAGGTGCAAGGGGAGGGATTTGGATGGGAGGGGCAAGAGGGGAGTTTAGAAAGTGGATGATTAATGAAAGACGAACATTGAAAACAAATTGGGTTTGTTGTGATTTTCAAGTTAGCAATCCGGTTCAGAATGATGGAGGAGGGATGGAATGAATGTGAATTTAGACCATGTAGTGAGGGAGACGTATAAGATATTGAATTTCTTTTTTTTGAGGTGGAATTAGTTGGAGAGGAAATTGAGAAAAGCCTTTTAAATAGGAAGAAAAACAGCGTGTTGTAAAATACCACTGAGTAAAACACTGAAGGGGAAAGGTTATACATATTTAAATAATATTTAAACAGAACCGTGAACAATCTTATGTGCACAAAAATACCAACGGGGGGAGAGCCGAGAGGGACCACCACGAGTCACGTGAAGGGCAAACGGTGGATGGCAAGGAGTTAATGGGGGCGGGGCGAACTGCACACCTGGACAGAAAATACAGGATGAGTCAACAGTACACGTGGAGAAAGGAAAATAAATGTTTTTGGTTTTTTTTTTTGTTTGTTTGGTTTTTGGGGGTGGGGGGGGGGGAGGTGGGGATTTAGAACGTTAGACAGAGTATTATGTTCGGGGTAGAAGGGAAAAAAACTAAGAGCCAAGCAAAACACGATTAAGATAACAAACACCGACGGGGGTACAACTACAAGGCCGCACACGAGGAGCAGAACACGATTAAATAATTACAAGTTACAGGAAATTCAAACCAAAAGTAACTATAATCAAAACAATAACGCATGGATGATAAAATAACGAGTTGAAATTTGACAATCTATCTGGGGAAATGGGGGAGAAACACGTGGTCGAAGAATGAACGAACGAACGAATAAGAATGAATAAACGAATGAGAACAGAGAAGGAAATGTTTTTTTTTTGGATTTTTTTGAGTTGTGATTTACACAAGGAAGAGGGCTATGGGGTGAAAAGATTGGGAAAACAGAGAACGAAAGTTATTGGATCACAAAAACACGGACCGCTGAGAGAAAAACAAAGCCTCAAGGTTGTACAGTGTTCACTGTACAACTACAAGGCCTCAAAACACGACCCGAATTAACACGATTTTCAATACAGGTATGAAAGATTTGCACCGAAAATCTTCGTCGGGAGACAATATATACACCATAAAATAAATAGTTATAACGAAAATACAAATGGGAACAATTACTTAACTTCGATTTCGATGGATAGCATGGAGAGCTGAGAATAAACGAACCCTCGCCAGCAAGACCGGAAACGGAAGTCCTGGAATATGCATCTTAGGCTCCGGGCCAGGTATGGTCCATCTGCACCCCCCCCCCCACAACTCTCCGACCCTGGGTTTTTCTGAACCATTGGGGTGTCCTGGGGTGGAAATCAACTGGTAACAGTAAATAAACTTGGACTCACTACCCATTTGGTACCTATATTGGATGGTACCCTCAAAACAGCATATTTTTAAATCCGCGTTGCGCCATATTCGACACACGTGTTCTTTTGGTATTTGTGCCTGCTAATATTAACTCAGAATAAAAAGTTATATACCAAAAGAAAGCTGTTCATCTACTGATCATCATATAATATTGACACATTACTTATAATGGTACCTTAATGGTCATAACTAGTGCTGAATAGCAGTACCCCACTTTAACGTAACATAATTCGGTATCGACCGTACTATTTCATCTTACACACATAATATGAACACATTACACCTGATATGCTTACATATATATGTTATTGGCTTTCTCCTGTATATCAGCTTTAATTTGATACCAGATACATCCCCATAGCTTCAATTCTCTTTTTTATACAGCGTGTCAAAGATACTACCGGTATGGGGTGATATTGTAGGCGATGCTGCATTTGTCAATTTACAAATGCTGCCACGTATATCATGTACATATATGTTGGACACATGACAAAATCTATGTATTGTTAATATGTGTTACTTAATATATTGTTGTATTGATGTATCACTGTAGTTTATTGCAGGAATTTTGACGAAAATGGCATGCAGATCCTTCCATGTTTGTATCCTGCGTAAATTGAGATCATCAGATTGTACAATTATGTTATTTAAGTGTCTCTTACAGCGACAGAACGAGTCAATTAGTTAAGTTAAACACCTTTTTTTACATAGTTAAGTATGCAATATAAGATATTTTTTATAATTAAGATGCAATTTATAATAATTATTCAGCTTGGTACTTACCAATATTTTGATGTGTTTTGCAGGTGAAGTAACAACGCTAATATGGAACATCCGGCGCGAGCGAAACGTACACGTGAGAGTGAACAACCACCCATTGTGTGCATAACTCATGTAAAGGGACTGAGCTATGGAGAGTTGCACTTGTTATCTGGACTCAAAAATTCTGAGAAGAAATTGGCCAAGCTGCAGGAGGTCAAAGAAAGACGCCTTGCACAACCCCCACAGTCTCCGCATATGATGAAGGACACATGTGATTTGGTCCCTGAATCTCTGGCCGAACACCATGGTTTCCACTGGGAGTGTTACAAGCGTTTCACGATGAACTTAGACAGACTGAACCCTCCTACTGCAGGTACATCTGAAACAACTGGTGCCACAACTCAGCGGATGGCCCGTACTAGTTCTGGTGACAAGATCATATTTAAGCCAGACTGTATCTTCTGTTCTTCGGAAAGTCGTAAAAAAGTGAAAGTGCATGGCAGTTGGACTACCCAGGGGATGAGCCAGTTCGAGTATGAAGGCTGGAAGACGGTACTGGAGATGGCTGAAATGAAGCAAGATGAAACGCTCTTAATGAGGATCCGAGGCCATGATCTTTTTGCCTCTGAGGCAAAGTTCCACAAAACTTGCCGTATGAAGTATATGCAAAAGCCAGAGAAATGGCGCAGTACTGACGAAGAGGCACAGCACCATCAAGGAGAATTAGAAGAAGCCCACAGACAGGCATTCGATGTGGTATGTGATGCCATTGAAAGGGATGTGTTAATGGCCAAGAAGATAATGAAACTATCCGACCTGAGGCAAATGTATGTCATTAACCTGCAAACCAGCAAATATGCGAATCCTGACTACCGAGCCAGCAAACTAAAACTGAAGCTTGAAAACCACGAGCCTTTCAGGGAGAGACTATCATTCTGTGATCTGGGAAAGTCCTACATAATATTCAGCACTGCAATTGACGTCCAGACAGCAGTGAAACAAGCCTTCAAATTGGGATCAAGAGATATGATTGAGAGTGCAGGTAGCCATTTACGACTGTCAATTCTGGATGATTTCTCGAATGCCCCAGAACTGAAATGGCCACCAAGTCCTTCTGATCTCCAACAAATGGACGATGTTATACCAGATTCACTCAAGAAGCTGCTATGCTACATCATACAGGAAACAAGCAGAGGCTAATAAACGTCAGTAAACTCGCAGCAGACTTCGGCCAAGAGAAGAGTACTGCTCTTATGGCACTTCACGCCTACAGCGGTTGTGACAGCACTAGCGCTTTCCGAGGGATTGGAAAAATCAAACCTGTTAAAACGCTGCTTCGTCTGCCGCAATACATCCCTATTCTCAACAAGCTTGGAGATACGTGGGATGTGCCAGAAGAGCTGAACAATCAACTAGACAGCTTCACATGTGCCATGTATGGAAGAGGAAAGGTATCACACGTTGATGATCTGCGACTCCTGAGAATAAATGAGCTATGTGCCAAGGAGAATCGTCACCTACCCTCAGGCAATGTAGACATGGCCAATATTCCACCATGTTTGAGGAGCCTCACACAGCACATCCGAAGGGTCAACCACCAAGTGGGAATTTGGAAGAGAGCTCACGTTCCTCGACCAAGGATTCCCAAAGCAAGTCCAGGCCATGGCTGGGAAGAGGAGAAAGGCTGCCTGGATCCTCTCTGGTATGATGGAGACATGCTTCCGCGTGAGCTGGCTGATATAGCTCAGGTCATGTCAGACGACGATGAGAGTGATGATGAATCAGGTGATGAAACACCTGATGATATGGATCGTGTTTTGTACAGTGATACCGATGAAAGTGACAGTGACGATGACTGATCATGATGGACATATGCCATTCGTGCAAGCAAGCCAACTTGACTGCACTCATGCAGTGTTTGACTTTTGTTGATAATTAACAAAATGCAATTGTTTGTTTGTGTTCTTTTGAGAGTGGATACTTGTATTATATGATATAATGTGGTTAACTGAGTGTACGACATACATATGTAATTGTAGGGATAAAACTGACTGTTAATATTATTATGATATCTGTTGTTGAGCAATAATGTTTGGTTTATCATCAAAATATTCGATACTAAAAATTTTTTCAATGGGATGTTAAAATTTAGTTTCAAATAAGAAATATTTTTACTTTTACAGTAAATATTCGAGCATTACATTGTTACTGTTCTGTGGAAGGTGTTTGACCCAGTGTATGAATATTAATATGATGATATTAAAAACTACTGTGATTAATAAACAAGTTTTTCTTGTTTAATATGTTAATAAGATGGCAGTATGATTATGATATTCGATTATGAATGACATTTATAAGTGTAATAGGCAGTTCTTTTGAATATAGACAAAGACTGTTACCGAGATTATATGATTCATGGTTCCCGCGAAACAGGTAGTATCTTTGACACGCTGTATAAAAAAGAGAATTGAAGCTATGGGGATGTATCTGGTATCAAATTAAAGCTGATATACAGGAGAAAGCCAATAAAATATATATGTAAGCATATCAGGTGTAATGTGTTCATATTATGTGTGTAAGATGAAATAGTACGGTCGATACCGAATTATGTTACGTTAAAGTGGGGTACTGCTATTCAGCACTAGTTATGACCATTAAGGTACCATTATAAGTAATGTGTCAATATTCTATGATGATCAGTAGATGAACAGCTTTCTTTTGGTATATAACTTTTTATTCTGAGTTAATATTAGCAGGCACAAATACCAAAAGAACACGTGTGTCGAATATGGCGCAACGCGGATTTAAAAATATGCTGTTTTGAGGGTACCATCCAATATAGGTACCAAATGGGTAGTGAGTCCAAGTTTATTTACTGTTACCAGTTGATTTCCACCCCAGGACACCCCAATGGTTCAGAAAAACCCAGGGTCGGAGAGTTGTGGGGGGGGGGGGGGGGGGGGGGGGGGGTGCAAATGGACCATACCTGGCTCGGAGCCTATCTGGAATATGCATCTGGAATTATTAATTTGTTTTCCTTATTTATCACTTTCTGAAACTCATTGTCCATACCTGTGGTGTGACATTGCCGTGCTGTTTAATGTACCTTGTGACATTGCCGTGCTGTTTAATGTACCATGCGACATTGCCGTGCTGGTTCATGTACCATGTGACATTGCCATGCTGGTTAATGTACCATGCGACATTGCCGTGCTGTTTAATGTACCATGTGACATTGCCGTGCTGGTTCATGTACCATGTAACATTGCCGTGCTGTTTAATGTACCTTGTGACATTGCCATGCTGGTTCATGTACCATGTGACATTGCCGTGCTGTTTAATGTACCATGTGACATTGCCGTGCTATTTAATGTAACATGTGACATTGCTGTGCTGTTTCGTGTACCATGTAACATTGCCGTGCTGGTTCATGTACCATGTGTCATTGCCGTGCTGGTTCATGTACCTTGTGTCATTGCCGTGCTGGTTCATGTACCTTGTGACATTGCCGTGCTGTTTAATGTACCTTGTGACATTGCCGTGCTGTTTAATGTACCATGTGTCATTGCCGTGCTGTTTAATGTACCATGCGACATTGCCGTGCTGGTTCATGTACCATGTGACATTGCCATGCTGGTTAATGTACCATGCGACATTGCCGTGCTGTTTAATGTACCATGTGACATTGCCGTGCTGGTTCATGTACCATGTAACATTGCCGTGCTGTTTAATGTACCTTGTGACATTGCCATGCTGGTTCATGTACCATGTGACATTGCCGTGCTGTTTAATGTACCATGTGACATTGCCGTGCTATTTAATGTAACATGTGACATTGCTGTGCTGTTTCGTGTACCATGTAACATTGCCGTGCTGGTTCATGTACCATGTGTCATTGCCGTGCTGGTTCATGTACCTTGTGTCATTGCCGTGCTGGTTCATGTACCTTGTGACATTGCCGTGCTGTTTAATGTACCTTGTGACATTGCCGTGCTGTTTAATGTACCATGTGTCATTGCCGTGCTGGTTCATGTACCATGTGACTTTGCCGTGCTGGTTCATGTACGATGTGACATTGCCATGCTGGTTAATGTACCATGCGACATTGCCGTGCTGTTTAATGTACCATGTGACATTGCCGTGCTGGTTCATGTACCATGTGACATTGCCGTGCTGTTTAATGTACCTTGTGACATTGCCGTGCTGTTTAATGTACCATGCGACATTGCCGTGCTGGTTCATGTACCATGTGGCATTGCCATGCTGGTTAATGTACCATGCGACATTGCCGTGCTGGTTCATGTACCATGTGACATTGCCGTGCTGGTTCATGTACCTTGTGACATTGCCGTGCTGTTTAATGTACCTTGTGACATTGCCGTGCTGTTTAACGTGCCGTGTGACATTGCTGTGCTGGTTCATGTACCATGTGACATTGCCGTGCTGTTTAATGTACCTTGTGACATTGCCGTGCTGTTTAATGTACCATGCGACATTGCCGTGCTGGTTCATGTACCATGTGACATTGCCATGCTGGTTAATGTACCATGCGACATTGCCGTGCTGTTTAATGTACCATGTGACATTGCCGTGCTGGTTCATGTACCATGTAACATTGCCGTGCTGTTTAATGTACCTTGTGACATTGCCATGCTGGTTCATGTACCATGTGACATTACCGTGCTGTTTAATGTACCATGTGACATTGCCGTGCTATTTAATGTAACATGTGACATTGCTGTGCTGTTTCGTGTACCATGTAACATTGCCGTGCTGGTTCATGTACCATGTGACATTGCCGTGCTGGTTCATGTACCTTGTGACATTGCCGTGCTGTTTAATGTACCTTGTGACATTGCCGTGCTGTTTAATGTACCATGTGTCATTGCCGTGCTGGTTCATGTACCATGTGACTTTGCCGTGCTGGTTCATGTACCATGTGACATTGCCATGCTGGTTAATGTACCATGCGACATTGCCGTGCTGTTTAATGTACCATGTGACATTGCCGTGCTGGTTCATGTACCATGTGACATTGCCGTGCTGTTTAATGTACCTTGTGACATTGCCGTGCTGTTTAATGTACCATGCGACATTGCCGTGCTGGTTCATGTACCATGTGACATTGCCATGCTGGTTAATGTACCATGCGACATTGCCGTGCTGTTTAATGTACCATGTAACATTGCCGTGCTGGTTCATGTACCATGTGACATTGCCGTGCTGGTTCATGTACCTTGTGACATTGCCGTGCTGTTTAATGTACCATGTGTCATTGCCGTGCTGGTTCATGTACCATGTGACTATGCCGTGCTGGTTCATGTACCTTGTGACATTGCCGTGCTGGTTCATGTACCATGTGACATTGCCGTGCTGTTTAATGTACCATGTAACATTGCCGTGCTGTTTAATGTACCATGTGACATTGCCGTGCTGGTTCATGTACCATGTGACTTTGCCGTGCTGGTTCATGTACCTTGTGACATTGCCGTGCTGGTTCATGTACCATGTGTCATTGCCGTGCTGGTTCATGTACCATGTGACTTTGCCGTGCTGGTTCATGTACCTTGTGACATTGCCGTGCTGGTTCATGTACCATGTGACATTGCCGTGCTGTTTAATGTACCATGTAACATTGCCGTGCTGTTTAATGTACCATGTGACATTGCCGTGCTGTTTAATGTACCTTGTGACATTGCCGTGCTGTTTAATGTACCATGTGTCATTGCCGTGCTGGTTCATGTACCATGTGACTTTGCCGTGCTGGTTCATGTACCTTGTGACATTGCCGTGCTGGTTCATGTACCATGTGACATTGCCGTGCTGTTTAATGTACCATGGAACATTGCCGTGCTGTTTAATGTACCATGTGACATTGCCGTGCTGTTTAATGTACCTTGTGACATTGCCGTGCTGTTTTGCTGTTTAATGTACCTTGTGACATTGCCGTGCTGTTTAATGTACCATGTGTCATTGCCGTGCTGGTTCATGTACCATGTAACATTGCCGTGCTGTTTAATGTACCTTGTGACATTGCCGTGCTGGTTCATGTACCATGTGACATTGCCGTGCTGTTTAATGTACCATGTAACATTGCCGTGCTGTTTAATGTACCATGTGTCATTGCCGTGCTGTTTAATGTACCATGTGTCATTGCCGTGCTGTTTAATGTACCATGTGACATTGCCGTGCTATTTAATGTAACATGTGACATTGCTGTGCTGTTTCGTGTACCATGTGACTTTGCCGTGCTGGTTCATGTACCATGTGACATTGCCGTGATGTTTAATGTACCATGCGACATTGCCATGCTGGTTCATGAACCATGTAACATTGCCGTGCTGTTTAATGTACCATGTGACATTGCCGTGCTGTTTAATGTACCATGTGACATTGCTGTGCTGTTGAATGTACTGTGTGACATTGCCGTGCTGTTTCATGTACCATGTGACATTGCTGTGCTATTTAATGTAACATGTGACATTGCTGTGCTGTTTAATGTTCCATGTGACATTGCCGTGCTGGTTCATGTACCATGTGACATTGCCGTGCTATTTAATGTACCATGTGACATTGCCGTGCGGGTTCATGTACCATGTGACATTGCCGTGCTGTTTAATGTACCATGTGACATTGCCGTGCTGTTTAATGTACCATGTGACATTGCTGTGCTGGTTCATGTACCATGTGACATTGCTGTTTTTTTTTTTATGTACCATGTGACTTTGCCATGTTGTTTTGCTGTTTAACGTACCGTGTGACATTGCCGTGCTGTTTAATGTACCATGTGACATTGCTGTGCTGGTTCATGTACCATGTGAAATTGCTGTGCTGGTTCATGTACCATGTGACATTTCTGTGCTGTTTAATGTACCATGTGACTTTGCCGTGCTGTTTTGCTGTTTAACGTGCCGTGTGACATTGCTGTGCTGGTTCATGTACCATGTGATATTGCTCTGCTGTTTAACGTGCCGTGTGACATTGCTGTGCTGGTTAATGTACCATGTGACATTGCTGTGCTGTTTAATGTACCATGTGATATTGCCGTGCTGTTTAATGCACTATGTGACATTGCTGTGCTGGTTCATGTACCATGTGACAATGCCATGCTGTTTAATGTACCATGTGACATCGCTGTGCTGTTTAATGTACCATGTGACATTGCCGTGCTGTTTAACGTGCCTTGTGACATTGCTGTGCTGGTTCATGTACCATGTGACAAAGCCATGCTGTTTAATGTACCATGTGACATTGCTGTGCTCTTTAATGTACCATGTGACATTGCCATGCTGGTTCATGTACCATGTAACATTGCTGTGCTGTTTAATGTACCATGTGACATTGCCGTCCTGTTTAACGTGCCGTGTGACATTGCTGTGCTTGTTCATGTACCATGTGACTTTGCTGTCCTGGTTCATGTACCCTGTGACATTGCCGTGCTGTTTAACGTACCGTGTGACATTGCTGTGCTTGTTCATGTACCATGTGACATTGCCGTGCTATTCAATGTAACATGTGACATTGCTGTGCTGTTTCATGTACCATGTGACTTTGCCGTGCTGGTTCATGTACCATGTGACATTGCCGTGATGTTTAATGTACCATGTGACAATGTGACATTGCCATGCTGGTACATGAACCATGTAACATTGCCGTGCTGTTTAATGTACCATGTGACATTGCCGTGCTGTTTAATGTACCATGTGACATTGCTGTGCTGTTGAATGTACTGTGTGACATTGCCGTGCTGTTTCATGTACCATGTGACATTGCTGTGCTATTTAATGTGACATTGCTGTGCTGTTTAATGTACCATGTGACATTGCCGTGCTGGTTCATGTACCATGTGACATTGCCGTGCTATTTAATGTACCATGTGACATTGCCGTGCGGGTTCATGTACCATGTGACATTGCCGTGCTGTTTAATGTACCATGTGACATTGCCGTGCTGTTTAATGTACCATGTGACATTGCTGTGCTGGTTCATGTACCATGTGACATTGCTGTGTGCTGTTTAATGTACCATGTGACTTTGCTATGTTGTTTTGCTGTTTAACGTACCGTGTGACATTGCCGTGCTGGTTCATGTACCATGTGACATTGCCGTGCTGTTTAATGTACCATGTGAAATTGCTCTGCTGTTTAACGTGCCGTGTGACATTGCTGTGCTGGTTCATGTACCATGTGACATTGCTGTGCTGTTTAATGTACCATGTGATATTGCCGTGCTGTTTAATGCACTATGTGACATTGCTGTGCTGGTTCATGTACCATGTGACAATGCCGTGCTGTTTAATGTACCATGTGACATCGCTGTGCTGGTTCATGTACCATGTGATATTGCTCTGCTGTTTAACGTGCCGTGTGACATTGCTGTGCTGGTTCATGTACCATGTGACATTGCTGTGCTGTTTAATGTACCATGTGATATTGCCGTGCTGTTTAATGCACTATGTGACATTGCTGTGCTGGTTCATGTACCATGTGACAATGCCGTGCTGTTTAATGTACCATGTGACATCGCTGTGCTGTTTAATGTACCATGTGACATTGCCGTGCTGTTTAACGTGCCTTGTGACATTGCTGTGATGGTTCATGTACCATGTGACAAAGCCATGCTGTTTAATGTACCATGTGACATTGCCGTGCTGGTTCATGTACCATGTGACATTGCTGTGCTGTTTAATGTACCATGTGATATTGCCGTGCTGTTTAATGCACTATGTGACATTGCTGTGCTGGTTCATGTACCATGTGACAATGCCGTGCTGTTTAATGTACCATGTGACATCGCTGTGCTGTTTAATGTACCATGTGACATTGCCGTGCTGTTTAACGTGCCTTGTGACATTGCTGTGATGGTTCATGTACCATGTGACAAAGCCATGCTGTTTAATGTACCATGTGACATTGCCGTGCTGGTTCATGTACCATGTGACTTCGTCAGGAGGTGTTATTTCATTTTCTCTCTGAGTGTTAACTGAGTGATACAAACCTCGTCCCTCACATCATTTCGTTCCCTTTTCCACAGGGATAGTGCTGATTTGCAGATGCATGAGATTCGGCCATTTTGTGTGCCAACCTGGATGTTGGACAAGATGAAGGTGGCAATGGCTGCCGCACGCACCGATCGGCCCTGATGAGGCCTTGACTAGCCGTCGTGCACAAAACAGAGCACCTCGTCGGTGTGCGGAATTTGTAATGTTCGCTCGTCATTGGTTGTACAGAGTAACGTGATGAGTTTGCATTGAACTATCTTACGGACGTGTGTGCGTTCAATTTCCCGTTTTGTTACCTCCGCCACCACAGGTGCACGGAGGTTGTGTTTTCATTAGTTCTCATGTTACAATGAATCGAGTTGACAATTTTTATGAAATTGTTTCCTTCCCATTTGTTTGATTTCATTAAAGTCATGAAAATTTATTGCTCGGAAGTTCAGATCCACAATAATTGGTTCTTATCTTCCACGTACTTTGACTTGTGGCTGAAAAAGACTTCACTTCACAAACAAAACACAAGATTGAGGAAAATAAACCTTTCTGATGAACGGACGTTGTTGTCGTTTTGGTAAACAATCCTTCACGGCCGAAAGTGGTTGTCGTGTTCGACGGCGTGCAACAATGGTGGACTGCTTGGTCCAACTCTGCGGCCTACAAGAAACGCCCCACTCAACCTGAAGGCTTTAACCTGCCCCGCAAAGGTGCGAGCTTAACCTGACATGGAAATCTTGTGCACGACGTGCCAAACACCTTTTCAATGGAAGATGAGGCCGACACCCGGATGTGATTGTGGACACCCAGTTCAAGCCATGACCCATGTTATAGCTCAACGGCCTACCCGTTCCTTCCTTTCAGGCTTGCCTATGGCCTACCCGTTCCTTCCTTTCAGGCTTGCCTATGGCCTACCCGTTCCTGCCTTTCAGGCTTGCCTATGGCCTACCCGTTCCTGCCTTTCAGGCTTGCCTATGGCCTACCCGTTCCTTCCTTTCAGGCTTGCCTATGGCCTACCCGTTCCTGCCTTTCAGGCTTGCCTATGGCCTACCCGTTCCTGCCTTTCAGGCTTGCCTATGGCCTACCCGTTCTTTCCTTTCAGGCTTGCCTATGGCCTACCCGTTCCTGCCTTTCAGGCTTGCCTATGGCCTACCCGTTCCTGCCTTTCAGGCTTGCCTATGGCCTACCCGTTCCTTCCTTTCAGGCTTGCCTATGGCCTACCCGTTCCTTCCTTTCAGGCTTGCCCATGGCCTATCTGTTTTTCCTTTCAGGCTTGCCTATGGCCTATCCGTTCCTTCCTTTCAGGCTTGCCCATGGCCTATCTGTTTTTTCCTTTCAGGCTTGCCTATGGCCTACCCGTTCCTTCCTTTCAGGCTTGCCCATGGCCTATCTGTTTTTCCTTTCAGGCTTGCCTATGGCCTATCCGTTCCTTCCTTTCAGGCTTGCCCATGGCCTATCTGTTTTTCCTTTCAGGCTTGCCTATGGCCTATCCGTTCCTTCCTTTCAGGCTTGCCATGGCCTATCCGTTCCTTCCTTTCAGGCTTGCCTATGGCCTACCCGTTCCTTCCTTTCAGGCTTGCCCATGGCCTACCCGTTCCTTCCTTTCAGGCTTGCCCATGGCCTACCCGTTCCTTCCTTTCAGGCTTGCCTATGGCCTACCCGTTCCTTCCTTTCAGGCTTGCCTATGGCCATGGTTGATTGCCTATGGCCTATCCTTCCTTTCAGGCTTGCCTATGGCCTACCCGTTCCTTCCTTTCAGGCTTGCCCATGGCCTACCCGTTCCTTCCTTTCAGGCTTGCCCATGGCCTACCCGTTCCTTCCTTTCAGGCTTGCCTATGGCCTACCCGTTCCTTCCTTTCAGGCTTGCCTATGGCCATGGTTGATTGCCTATGGCCTATCCTTCCTTTCAGGCTTGCCTATGGCCATGGTTGATTGCCTATGGCCTATCCTTCCTTTCAGGCTTGCCTATGGCCTACCCGTTCCTTCCTTTCAGGCTTGCCCATGGCCTACCCGTTCCTTCCTTTCAGGCTTGCCCATGGCCTACCCGTTCCTTCCTTTCAGGCTTGCCTATGGCCTACCCGTTCCTTCCTTTCAGGCTTGCCTATGGCCATGGTTGATTGCCTATGGCCTATCCTTCCTTTCAGGCTTGCCCATGGCCTATCCGTTCCTTCCTTTCAGGCTTGCCCATGGCATATCCGTTCCTTCCTTTCAGGCTTGCCTATGGCCTATCCGTTCCTTCCTTTCAGGCTTGCCCATGGCATATCCGTTCCTTCCTTTCAGGCTTGCCCATGGCCTATCTGTTTTTCCTTTCAGGCTTGCCTATGGCCTACCCGTTCCTTCCTTTCAGGCTTGCCCATGGCCTATCCGTTCCTTCCTTTCAGGCTTGCCCATGGCCTATCCGTTCCTTCCTTTCAGGCTTGCCCATGGCCTATCCGTTCCTTCCTTTCAGGCTTGCCCATGGCCTATCCGTTCCTTCCTTTCAGGCTTGCCCATGGCCTATCCGTTCCTTCCCTTCAGGCTTGCCTATGGCCGATCCGTTCCTTCTTTACAGGCTTGCCTATGGCCTATCCGTTCCTTCCCTTCAGGCTTGCCTATGGCCGATCCGTTCCTTCTTTACAGGCTTGCCCATGGCCTATCCGTTCCTTCCTTTCAGGCTTGCCCATGGCCTATCCGTTCCTTCCCTTCAGGCTTGCCCATGGCCTATCCGTTCCTTCCTTTCAGGCTTGCCCATGGCCTATCCGTTCCTTCCTTTCAGGCTTGCCCATGGCCTATCCGTTCCTTCCTTTCAGGCTTGCCCATGGCCTATCCGTTCCTTCCTTTCAGGCTTGCCCATGGCCTATCCGTTCCTTCCCTTCAGGCTTGCCTACGGCCTATCCGTTCCTTCCTTTCAGGCTTGCCTATGGCCGATCCGTTCCTTCTTTACAGGCTTGCCTATGGCCTATCCGTTCCTTCCTTTCAGGCTTGCCCATGGCCTATCCGTTCCTTCCTTTCAGGCTTGCCTATGGCCTACCCGTTCCTTCCTTTCAGGCTTGCCCATGGCCTACCCGTTCCTTCCTTTCAGGCTTGCCTATGGCCTACCCGTTCCTTCCTTTCAGGCTTGCCTATGGCCATGGTTGATTGCCTATGGCCTATCCTTCCTTTCAGGCTTGCCTATGGCCTACCCGTTCCTTCCTTTCAGGCTTGCCCATGGCCTATCCGTTCCTTCCTTTCAGGCTTGCCCATGGCCTATCCGTTCCTTCCTTTCAGGCTTGCCCATGGCATATCCGTTCCTTCCTTTCAGGCTTGCCCATGGCCTATCTGTTTTTCCTTTCAGGCTTGCCTATGGCCTATCCGTTCCTTCCTTTCAGGCTTGCCCATGGCATATCCGTTCCTTCCTTTCAGGCTTGCCCATGGCCTATCTGTTTTTCCTTTCAGGCTTGCCTATGGCCTACCCGTTCCTTCCTTTCAGGCTTGCCCATGGCCTATCCGTTCCTTCCTTTCAGGCTTGCCCATGGCCTATCCGTTCCTTCCTTTCAGGCTTGCCCATGGCATATCCGTTCCTTCCTTTCAGGCTTGCCCATGGCCTATCTGTTTTTCCTTTCAGGCTTGCCTATGGCCTATCTGTTCCTTCCTTTCAGGCTTGCCCATGGCATATCCATTCCTTCCTTTCAGGCTTGCCCATGGCCTATCTGTTTTTCCTTTCAGGCTTGCCTATGGCCGATCCGTTCCTTCCTTTCAGGCTTGCCTATGGCCTATCCATTCCTTCCTTTCAGGCTTGCCCATGGCCTATCCGTTCCTTCCTTTCAGGCTTGCCCATGGCCTATCCGTTCCTTCCTTTCAGGCTTGCCCATGGCCTACCCGTTCCTTCCCTTCAGGCTTGCCCATGGCCTATCCGTTCCTTCCTTTCAGGCTTGCCCTTGGCCTATCTGTTCCTTCCTTTCAGGCTTGCCTATGGCCGATCCGTTCCTTCTATTCAGGCTTGCCTATGGCCTATCCGTTCCTTCCTTTCAGGCTTGCCCATGGCCTATCCGTTCCTTCCTTTCAGGCTTGCCTATGGCCTATCCGTTCCTTCCTTTCAGGCTTGCCCATGGCCTATCCGTTCCTTCCTTTCAGGCTTGCCCATGTCCTATCTGTTCCTTCCTTTCAGGCTTGCCTATGGCCTATCCGTTCCTTCCTTTCAGGCTTGCCCATGGCCTATCCGTTCCTTCCTTTCAGGCTTGCCTATGGCCTATCCGTTCCTTCCTTTCAGGCTTGCCCATGGCCTATCCTATCCGTTCCTTCCTTTCAGGCTTGCCCATGGCCTATCTGTTCCTTCCTTTCAGGCTTGCCTATGGCCTATCCGTTCCTTCCTTTCAGGCTTGCCCATGGCCTATCTGTTCCTTCCTTTCAGGCTTGCCTATGGCCTATCCGTTCCTTCCTTTCAGGCTTGCCCATGGCCTATCCGTTCCTTCCTTTCAGGCTTGCCCATGGCCTATCCGTTCCTTCCTTTCAGGCTTGCCCATGGCCTATCTGTTCCTTCCTTTCAGGCTTGCCTATGGCCTATCCGTTCCTTCCTTTCAGGCTTGCCCATGGCCTATCCGTTCCTTCCCTTCGGGCTTGCCCATGGCCTATCTGTTCCTTCCTTTCAGGCTTGCCTATGGCCTATCTGTTCCTTCCTTTCAGGCTTGCCTCTGGCCTATCTGTTCCTTCCTTTCAGGCTTGCCTATGGCATATCCGTTCCTTCCTTTCAGGCTTGCCTATGGCCTACCCGTTCCTTCCTTTCAGGCTTGCCTATGGCATATCCGTTCTTTCCTTTCAGGCTTGCCTATGGCCTACCCGTTCCTTCCTTTCAGGCTTGCCTATGGCATATCCGTTCCTTCCTTTCAGGCTTGCCCATGGCCTATCCGTTCCTTCCTTTCAGGCTTGCCTATGGCCTATCGGTTCCTTTCAGGCTTACCTGTGGCCTATCCGTTCCTTCCCTTCAGGCTTGCTCATGGCCTATCCATTCCTTCCTTTCAGGCTTGCCTATGGCCTACCCGTTCCTTCCTTTCAGGCTTGCCTATGGCCTATCTGTTCCTTTCAGGCTTACCTGTGGCCTATCCGTTCCTTCCCTTCAGGCTTGCCCATGGCCTATCCGTTCCTTCCTTTCAGGCTTGCCTATGGCCTATCCGTTCCTTCCTTTCAGGCTTGCCCATGGCCTATCCGTTCCTTCCTTTCAGGCTTGCCTATGGCCTATCGGTTCCTTTCAGGCTTACCTGTGGCCTATCCGTTCCTTCCCTTCAGGCTTGCTCATGGCCTATCCGTTCCTTCCTTTCAGGCTTGCCCATGGCCTATCCATTCCTTTCAGGCTTACCTGTGGCCTATCTGTTCCTTCCCTTCAGGCTTGCCCATGGCCTATCCGTTCCTTCCTTTCAGGCTTGCCCATGGCCTATCCGTTCCTTTCAGGCTTACCTGTGGCCTATCTGTTCCTTCCCTTCAGGCTTGCCCATGGCCTATCCGTTCCTTCCTTTCAGGCTTGCCCATGGCCTATCCGTTCCTTCCTTTCAGGCTTGCCTATGGCCTATCCGTTCCTTCCTTTCAGGCTTGCCTATGGCATATCCGTTCCTTCCTTTCAGGCTTGCCCATGGCCTATCCGTTCCTTCCTTTCAGGCTTGCCCATGGCCTATCCGTTCCTTCCTTTCAGGCTTGCCCATGGCCTATCCGTTCTTTCCTTTCAGGCTTGTCTATGGCCTATCCGTTCCTTCCTTTCATGCTTGCCCATGGCCTATCCGTTCCTTCCTTTCAGGCTTGCCCATGGCCTATCCGTTCCTTCCTTTCAGCCTTGCCCAGGGCCTATCCGTTCCTTCCTTTCAGGCTTGCCCATGGCCTACCCGTTCCTTCCTTTCAGGCTTGCCCATGGCCTATCTGTTCCTTCCTTTCAGCCTTGCCCATGGCCTATCCGTTCCTTCCCTTCAGGCTTGCCTATGGCCTACCCGTTCCTTCCCTTCAGGCTTGCCCATGGCCTATCCGTTCCTTCCTTTCAGGCTTGCCTATGGCCTATCCGTTCCTTCCTTTCAGGCTTGCCCATGGCCTATCCGTTCCTTCCTTTCAGGCTTGCCTATGGCCTACCCGTTCCTTCCCTTCAGGCTTGCCCATGGCCTATCCGTTCCTTCCTTTCAGGCTTGCCCTTGGCCTATCTGTTCCTTCCTTTCAGGCTTGCCTATGGCCGATCCGTTCCTTCTTTTCAGGCTTGCCTATGGCCTATCCGTTCCTTCCTTTCAGGCTTGCCCATGGCCTATCCGTTCCTTCCTTTCAGGCTTGCCTATGGCCTATCCGTTCCTTCCTTTCAGGCTTGCCCATGGCCTATCCGTTCCTTCCTTTCAGGCTTGCCCATGGCCTATCTGTTCCTTCCTTTCAGGCTTGCCTATGGCCTATCCGTTCCTTCCTTTCAGGCTTGCCCATGGCCTATCCGTTCCTTCCTTTCAGGCTTGCCTATGGCCTATCCGTTCCTTCCTTTCAGGCTTGCCCATGGCCTATCCTATCCGTTCCTTCCTTTCAGGCTTGCCCATGGCCTATCTGTTCCTTCCTTTCAGGCTTGCCTATGGCCTATCCGTTCCTTCCTTTCAGGCTTGCCCATGGCCTATCTGTTCCTTCCTTTCAGGCTTGCCTATGGCCTATCCGTTCCTTCCTTTCAGGCTTGCCCATGGCCTATCCGTTCCTTCCTTTCAGGCTTGCCCATGGCCTATCCGTTCCTTCCTTTCAGGCTTGCCCATGGCCTATCTGTTCCTTCCTTTCAGGCTTGCCTATGGCCTATCCGTTCCTTCCTTTCAGGCTTGCCCATGGCCTATCCGTTCCTTCCCTTCGGGCTTGCCCATGGCCTATCTGTTCCTTCCTTTCAGGCTTGCCTATGGCCTATCTGTTCCTTCCTTTCAGGCTTGCCTCTGGCCTATCTGTTCCTTCCTTTCAGGCTTGCCTATGGCATATCCGTTCCTTCCTTTCAGGCTTGCCTATGGCCTACCCTTTCCTTCCTTTCAGGCTTGCCTATGGCCTACCCGTTCCTTCCTTTCAGGCTTGCCTATGGCATATCCGTTCCTTCCTTTCAGGCTTGCCCATGGCCTATCCGTTCCTTCCTTTCAGGCTTGCCCATGGCCTATCCGTTCCTTCCTTTCATGCTTGCCCATGGCCTATCCGTTCCTTCCTTTCAGGCTTGCCCATGGCCTATCCGTTCCTTCCTTTCATGCTTGCCTATGGCCTATCCGTTCCTTCCTTTCAGGCTTGCCCATGGCCTATCCATTCCTTCCTTTCAGGCTTGCCTATGGCCTACCCGTTCCTTCCTTTCAGGCTTGCCTATGGCCTATCCGTTCCTTCCTTCCAGGCTTGCCTATGGCCTATCCGTTCCTTCCTTTCAGGCTTGCCTATGGCCTACCCGTTCCTTCCTTTCAGGCTTGCCTATGGCCTACCCGTTCCTTCCTTTCAGGCTTGCCCTTGGCCTACCCGTTCCTTCCTTTCAGGCTTGCCTATGGCCTATCTGTTCCTTTCAGGCTTACCTGTGGCCTATCCGTTCCTTCCCTTCAGGCTTGCCCATGGCCTATCCGTTCCTTCCTTTCAGGCTTGCCTATGGCCTATCCGTTCCTTCCTTTCAGGCTTGCCCATGGCCTATCCGTTCCTTCCTTTCAGGCTTGCCTATGGCCTATCGCTTCCTTTCAGGCTTACCTGTGGCCTATCCGTTCCTTCCCTTCAGGCTTGCTCATGGCCTATCCGTTCCTTCCTTTCAGGCTTGCCCATGGCCTATCCGTTCCTTCCTTTCAGGCTTGCCCATGGCCTATCCGTTCCTTCCCTTCAGGCTTGCCCATGGCCTATCCGTTCCTTCCCTTCAGGCTTGCCCATGGCCTATCCGTTCATTCCTTTCATGCTTGCCTATGGCCTATCCGTTCCTTCCTTTCAGGCTTGCCCATGGCCTATCCGTTCCTTCCCTTCAGGCTTGCCTATGGCCTATCCTATCCGTTCCTTCCTTTCAGGCTTGCCTATGGCCTATCCGTTCCTTCCTTTCAGGCTTGCCAATGGCCTATCCGTTCCTTCCTTTCAGGCTTGCCTATGGCCTATCTGTTCCTTCCTTTCAGGCTTGCCCATGGCCTATCCGTTCCTTCCCTTCAGGCTTGCCTATGGCCTATCCGTTCCTTCCCTTCAGGCTTGCCCATGGCCTATGCGTTCCTTCCTTTCAGGCTTGCCTATGGCCTATCTGTTCCTTCCTTTCAGGCTTGCCCATGGCCTATCCGTTCCTTCCCTTCAGGCTTGCCTATGGCCTATCTGTTCCTTCCCTTCAGGCTTGCCTATGGCCTATCCGTTCCTTCCTTTCAGGCTTGCCTATGGCCTATCCGTTCCTTCCCTTCAGGCTTGCCTATGGCCTATCCGTTCCTTCCCTTCAGGCTTGCCTATGGCCTATCCGTTCCTTCCCTTCAGGCTTGCCTATGGCCTATCCATTCCTTCCCTTCAGGCTTGCCTATGGCCTATCCATTCATTCCTTTCAGGCTTGCCTATGGCCTATCCATTCCTTCCCTTCAGGCTTGCCTATGGCCTATCCGTTCCTTCCTTTCAGGCTTGCCTATGGCCTATCTGTTCCTTCCTTTCAGGCTTGCCTATGGCCTATCTGTTCCTTCCTTTCAGGCTTGTCTATGGCCTATCCGTTCCTTCCTTTCAGGCTTGCCTATGGGCCTATCCGTTCCTTCCTTTCAGGCTTGCCTATGGCCTATCCGTTCCCTCCTTTCAGGCTTGCCCATGGCCTATCCGTTCCTTCCTTTCAGGCTTGCCTCTGGCCTATCGGTTCCTTTCAGGCTTATCTGTGGCCTATCCATTCCTTCCCTTCAGGCTTGCCCATGGCCTATCCGTTCCTTCCTTTCAGGCTTGCCCATGGCCTATCCGTTCCTTCCTTTCAGGCTTGCCCATGGCCTATCCGTTCCTTCCCTTCAAGCTTGCCCATGGCCTATCCGTTCCTTCCTTTCATGCTTGCCTATGGCCTATCCGTTCCTTCCTTTCAGGCTTGCCCATGGCCTATCCGTTCCTTCCTTTCAGGCTTGCCTATGGCCTATCCGTTCCTTCCTTTCAGGCTTGCCTATGTCTATCCATTCCTTCCTTTCAGGCTTGCCCATGGCCTATCCGTTCCTTCCCTTCAGGCTTGCCTATGGCCTATCTGTTCCTTCCCTTCAGGCTTGCCCATGGCCTATCCGTTCCTTCCTTTCAGGCTTGCCCATGGCCTATCCGTTCCTTCCCTTCAGGCTTGCCTATGGCCTATCCGTTCCTTCCTTTCAGGCTTGCCTATGGCCTATCCATTCCTTCCCTTCAGGCTTGCCTATGGCCTATCCTTTCCTTCCCTTCAGGCTTGCCTATGGCCTATCTGTTCCTTCCTTTCAGGATTGCCCATGGCATATCCGTTCCTTCCTTTCAGGCTTGCCTATGGCCTATCCGTTCCTTCCTTTCAGGCTTGCCCATGGCATATCCGTTCCTTCCTTTCAGGCTTGCCCATGGCATATCCGTTCCTTCCTTTCAGGCTTGCCTATGGCATATCCGTTCCTTCCTTTCAGGCTTGCCTATGGCCTACCCGTTCCTTCCTTTCAGGCTTGCCTATGGCCTACCCGTTCCTTCCTTTCAGGCTTGCCTATGGCATATCCGTTCCTTCCTTTCAGGCTTGCCTCTGGCCTACCCGTTCCTTCCTTTCAGGCTTGCCCATGGCATATCCGTTCCTTCCTTTCAGGCTTGCCTATGGCATATCCGTTCCTTCCTTTCAGGCTTGCCTATGGCCTACCCGTTCCTTCCTTTCAGGCTTGTCTATGGCCTATCCGTTCCTTCCTTTCAGGCTTGCCTATGGCATATCCGTTCCTTCCTTTCAGGCTTGCCCATGGCCTTACCCGTTCCTTCCTTTCAGGCTTGCCTATGGCATATCCGTTCCTTCCTTTCAGGCTTGCCCATGGCCTACCCGTTCCTTCCTTTCAGGCTTGTCTATGGCCTATCCGTTCCTTCCTTTCAGGCTTGCCTATGGCATATCCGTTCCTTCCTTTCAGGCTTGCCCATGGCCTTACCCGTTCCTTCCTTTCAGGCTTGCCTATGGCATATCCGTTCCTTCCTTTCAGGCTTGCCCATGGCCTTACCCGTTCCTTCCTTTCAGGCTTGCCTATGGCCTACCCGTTCCTTCCTTTCAGGCTTGCCCATGGCCTTACCCGTTCCTTCCTTTCAGGCTTGCCTATGGCATATCCGTTCCTTCCTTTCAGGCTTGCCCATGGCATATCCGTTCCTTCCTTTCAGGCTTGCCTATGGCCTATCTGTTCCTTCCTTTCAGGCTTGCCTATGGCCTATCCGTTCCTTCCTTTCAGGCTTGCCTATGGCCTACCCGTTCCTTCCTTTCAGGCTTGCCTATGGCCTATCTGTTTTTCCTTTCAGGCTTGCCTATGGCCTATCCGTTCCTTCCTTTCAGGCTTGCCTATGGCCTATCTGTTTTTCCTTTCAGGCTTGCCTATGGCCTATCTGTTTTTCCTTTCAGGCTTGCCCATGGCCTACCCGTTCCTTCCTTTCAGGCTTGCCTATGGCCTATATGTTTTTCCTTTCAGGCTTACCTATGGCCTATCCGTTCCTTCCTTTCAGGCTTGCCTATGGCCTACCCGTTCCTTCCTTTCAGGCTTGCCTATGGCCTATATGTTTTTCCTTTCAGGCTTGCCTATGGCCTATCCGTTCCTTCCTTTCAGGCTTGCCTATGGCCTATCCGTTCCTTCCTTTCAGGCTTGCCTATGGCCTATCCGTTCCTTCCTTTCAGGCTTGCCTATGGCCTATCCGTTCCTTCCTTTCAGGCTTACCTATGGCTTATCCGTTGCTTCCTTTCAGGCTTGGCTACGGCCTATCTGTTTTTCCTTTCAGGCTTGCCTACGGCCTATCCGTTCCTTCCTTTCAGGCTTACCTATGGCTTATCCGTTGCTTCCTTTCAGGCTTGGCTACGGCCTATCTGTTTTTCCTTTCAGGCTTGCCTACGGCCTATCCGTTCCTTCCTTTCAGGCTTGCCTACGGCCTATCCGTTCCTTCCTTTCAGGCTTGCCTATGGCCTATCCGTTCCTTCCTTTCAGGCTTACCTATGGCTTATCCATTGCTTCCTTTCAGGCTTGGCTACGGCCTATCTGTTTTTCCTTTCAGGCTTGCCTACGGCCTATCCGTTCCTTCCTTTCAGGCTTGCCTAAGGCCTATCCGTTCCTTCCTTTCAGGCTTGCCTAAGGCCTATCCGTTCCTTCCTTTCAGGCTTGCCTATGGCCTATCGGTTCCTTCCTTTCAGGCTTACCTATGGCTTATCCGTTGCTTCCTTTCAGGCTTGCCTACGGCCTATCCGTTCCTTCTTTTCAGGCTTGGCTATGGCCTATCTGTTTTTCTTTTCAGGCTTGCCTACGGCCTATCCGTTCCTTCCTTTCAGGCTTACCTATGGCTTATCCGTTGCTTCCTTTCAGGCTTGGCTATGGCCTATCTGTTTTTCCTTTCAGGCTTGCCTACGGCCTATCCGTTCCTTCCTTTCAGGCGTGCCTATGGCCTATCCGTTCCTTCCTTTCAGGCTTGCCTACGGCCTATCTGTTTTTCCTTTCAGGCCTGGCTGACATTCATAGGCTCACACCTGATGTGGCTTTCAAATCTCGACAAACGTTTAAAAACCGCTCTCGATCCAATGCTCGTGGAGAATCTGCTGGAATGGAAGATGCCAATGGGGTCCCTCTATTTATTTTGTAGGTGTGGGTTAAATTCTGCTATTAATTTGCAAATGGTCACTGGATTTGACACCAGACGCAAATTTTTATTTCGGACTCTCCGTATCAAAGAGCCAAATGTGTGGAGCACCTTGCCACATTCGAGCTGTTAAATTGCATCAGACTTGGCACTAAATGTGACTTGTTGCTCCCAGCTTCCCTGCTCGATGATTGAAGACGCCATTTGCGATTTTGCCGCCTCCATCCTTACCTCGATCAGATTCCTGTGCGGGAAACTTGCTCAGAACAAAAATTCAGAACGCAGGATGGTTGGGTAAGGTGGAGGAGAAGGTGGTGGTTTGGGAGGAGTCGGTGGGGAAGTGGAATGTTGATCCAGCAGATGAACGATTACAATTCCCAAGATGTCCAAGGTCATTGCTCAGATGAAATGGACCATTTGTAAAAATGTCACCAACGACCCGGCTCCATGATGGACACCCTCGAGTAGCAGGAGACGCCCAATTACTGACTTTGGAAAACTCCTTGGGAGCAGGTGGACATCCTGAACCCTTCTCGACCAAGGCAGGAATTCAGGGTGCCGGCACACAACGGCCTACTCTTTTCGAAAGGTGCAGTGGAATCTTTAACGTCTGTAAGCGAATGCTCGCAGGCGCAGGTAGACCAGCCTCAACGTCCTCTCAAAGGACGGCCTACTCCTCAATGCATCACCCTGCCTGCGCTGTAAGTAAATCCAATTCACACGAAATATTTCAAAGGTGGAGTGCGCTACCTGTGAGCTGCATTGCCTTACGGAGCTAACGGCACAAGATCACAATGCGTCGATTGCAGAAATACCCAGGTTAGGAAAACGCCATATGTAATAAATGGACATAATGAGGAAGAAGAAGTGAAGAACCCTCCGTTGCATGACGTCATTTCCCGTGTCCTGCACCGAAGAGCATGGCGGCCCCGGTGCGGCCTGGTTTGAGGCTCAACTTAAAGGTTAGTGTTGATGTCGACGAGCTGAGTGGAGAGGAAGAGCCCATGGATGTGGTGGAAGCCGAGGAGGAAACGGAGGAGCAGCGTGCAGCGTTTGGTGCTGTGACTGTGCGGCGCTCGTACAAAGACCTTCTACCTGTACGTTTATTATGGGGATCCTGGACTCCCATCTCGGAGGTTGTGGGTGCGTTTAAACTTGTGCTTCGATGTCAATGTTTGAAATTCTAAACTTCATGAAGTCGATTTAGTTTCGGGTGAATGATGAGGCTCGTCGGGCTTTTGCTCCGACGAAGGGTTAACGGAATAACCACCGAAACGTGAGCGCGCACCTTCCCAAGGTGCTTCGAACCGCCTCGACCGATGAACGTTCTGTTTATTTTAATTTCATCCATTAGGCATTACTTAGAAGTGAACGACCAGGTCACCATTGGATTATCGCTAAAATCCCACAAATGGTCATTAATGACCTTCAGGGTAAGGACGATGTACCTGCAGTTGCACCACCTGATCCGGTTTACGTGTGATGAGGCCCACCTGCGGGGACGGCCTACTCTTTTCCAAAGGTGGAGGGTGTGGGGTTTAGATGGTCTGAGGTTGGTGTGGGGTCTACATGGCCTGAGGTTGGTGTGGGGTCTACATGGTCTGAGGTTGGTGTGGGGTCTACATGGTCTGAGGTTGGTGTGGGGTCTACATGGTCTGAGGTTGGTGTGGGGTCTACATGGTCTGAGGTTGGTGTGGGGTCGAGATGGTCTGAGGTTGGTGTGGGGTCTGGATGGTCTGAGGTTGGTGTGGGATCTACATGGTCTGAGGTTGGTGTGGGGTCTACATGGTCTGAGGTTGGTGTGGGGTCTACATGGTCTGAGGTTGGTGTGGGGTCTACATGGTCTGAGGTTGGTGTGGGGTCTACATGGTCTGAGGTTGGTGTGGGGTCTGGATGGTCTGAGGTTGGTGTGGGATCTACATGGTCTGACGTTGGTGTGGGGTCTACATGGTCTGAGGTTGGTGTGGGGTCTACATGGTCTGAGGTTGGTGTGGGGTCTACATGGTCTGAGGTTGGTGTGGGGTCGAGATGGTCTGAGATACGGTGTCCTTGGTGCTGTTGGTGTGGGCTCCATCCTGCTTGGACCTGCGGGGCGAGTGTGGGGTCATGTTGAATAAGGTGGTGTAATCAATGGTGGTAAGGGGAAGCTTTCCTCAGTAGCGGTAAGGGTAAGCTTCCATCGATGGTGGTAAGGGGAAGCTTTCCTCGGCAGCTGTAAGGGTAAGCTTCCATCAATGGTGGAAAGGGGAAGCTTTCCTCGGCGGCGGTAAGGGGAAGCTTTCCTCGGCAGCGGTAAGGGTAAGGTTCCATCAATGGTGGAAAGGGGAAGCTTTCCTCAGCGGCGGTAAGGGTAAGCTTCCATCAATGGTGGAAAGGGGAAGCTTTCCTCGGCAGTGGTAAGGGTAAGCTTTCCTCGGCAGCGGTAAGGGTAAGCTTTCCTCGGCAGCGGTAAGGGTAAGCTTTCCTCGGCAGCGGTAAGGGTAAGCTTTCCTCGGCAGCGGTAAGGGTAAGCTTCCATCGATGGCGGTAAGGGGAAGCTTTCCTCGGCAGCGGTAAGGGTAAGCTTCCATCGATGGCGGTAAGGGGAAGCTTTCCTCGGCAGCGGTAAGGGTAAGCCTCCATCGATGGTGGAAAGAGGAAGCTTTCCTCGGCGGAGGTAAGGGGAAGCTTTCCTCGGCAGCGGTAAGGGTAAGCTTCCATCGATGGCGGTAAGGGGAAGCTTTCCTCGGCAGCGGTAAGGGTAAGCTTCCATCAATGGTGGAAAGGGGAAGCTTTCCTCGGCGGCGGTAAGGGGAAGCTTTCCTCGGCAGCGGTAAGGGTAAGCTTCCATCGATGGTGGTAAGGGGAAGCTTTCCTTGGCGGAGGTAAGGGGAAGCTTTCCTCGACAGCGGTAAGGGTAAGCTTCCATCAATGGTGGAAAGAGGAAGCTTTCCTCGGCAGCGGTAAGGGTAAGCTTCTATCGATGGTGGTAAGGGGAAGCTTTCCTCGGCGGAGGTAAGGGGAAGCTTTCCTCGGCAGCGGTGAGGGTAAGCTTCCATCAATGGTGGAAAGAGGAAGCTTTCCTCGGCAGCGGTGAGGGTAAGCTTCTATCGATGGTGGTAAGGGGAAGCTTTCCTCGGTGGAGGTAAGGGGAAGCTTTCCTCGGCAGCGGTGAGGGTAAGCTTCCATCAATGGTGGAAAGAGGAAGCTTTCCTCGGCAGCGGTGAGGGTAAGCTTCCATCAATGGTAGAAAGGGGAAGCTTTCCTCGGCGGCGGAAAGGGTAAGCTTCTATCAATGGCTGGAAAGTTCATGTTAATAATGTTTTTGTTTTTTTTGCCAATCTTTAAAACATTCATTTCATTTCTGTTTAATCATATTTTTGAACACTGTAGAACAGAAATCTCATTGTTTGCACTTCCACACTTCAGTTTCGCAGTACTTGGGCAAAACTTTATGCCGTTCCACCAATCAAATAGGCCATGCCCTCTCAGGATGCAGGAACTCGATATTCGTCTTCTTTTTCCCATAGACAGGCCCACGTCCTTTTTCTCAAGACTGCTCGTGTTGTTGCTTTGCTTATACTTGTCGGAGAAGTTGCTCATGTTTGTGAGGGCTGATGCCCCGTGTGGTGCAGGATGTTTCAAATGTAAATTGGAGATGTTGTTTGTCAGGGCCTGTAGCTTGTGAATGTTTGGGCCTGTAGGTGAATGTTTGATGATTTTTGTTGTTTGTGCGGGAGTGAAAGGCTTGCTGGTGTTATCAAGTTGGAACCGAGTTTGCGTCTTGTAATACTTGTAAACTACAAATCTCTAGTAACAGTGTATTTAATGCATTTGAGTCCGTTTGTTTGTTAGTTCGCAAAAAAATATATATTCACAAGTCTGTTGATAACTCTGGTTTGTGTGTGTTTGTGTGTTTGTCTGTCCGCTTACTTATACTTGCTTACAGATCACAATTTTAAACCGATCTTCACGAAACTTCACCAAATGGTAGAGTTTGTGGTCCGACAAAATCCTATATATTTTTGAGGTCAAAAGGTCAACACAGGCCAAAGGTCAACCCCTTTTTTCGAATTTCTAAAATCCTCAATTTTCATCCGATCGACATGAAATTTGAATAGGATTTACATATCGGCGAACTCAATTCAACCACCAACTATTTTTGAGATCGGCTTCGGCCAAAATGTCAACATAGGCCAAAGGTCAACCCCTTTTTTCGAATTTCTAAAATCCTCAATTTTCATCCGATCGACATGAAATTTGAATAGGATTTATAAATCGGCTAACTGAATTCAACCACCAAATATTTTCGAGGTCAACATAGGCCAAAGGTCAACAACAATTTCACATTTCTAAAATCCTCAATTTTCATCCAATGAACTTAATTTGAAGAAGATTTGCATATCAGGTCACATAATTCGACCACCAATTATTTGTGAAGTCAAAAGGATGCTCTACCGAGTGCCATTCTACTTTGTTCTCTTTTGTCAAGTGTCACTCTGAGTGATTTTTCATTTGTCTGTCTGTCTGTTTGCACAGAATAAATATGATTTTCTCTGCAACCGTTGGTCCGATTGACAGGACATTTTCACAATAGGTGTGCTTATCCTGTATAATTTTTTGATGATAATTATGATGCCATAGGTCACGTGGTATGGGCGCCATCTTGGAAAAACCAAAAAACCTTGTACCTCTATATCTCCGAAAGCACTGCATAGAAAAGATTAACATTGCTCATTTTAAAGAACTCTTCATGGGGAATAACATGTGTTAATGATGATGTCTCCATTATGACGTCTTAATTCGACACGTACAAAACTTCATCCGATCAAGATGAAATTTCTAGCGTCATCTAGGGATAAATTGGTGGAGAAAAAAAATGATGACGTCATCGGTCAAATGGTTCGGCCGCCATATTTATTTTAACACAAAAGCCTTAAAAACCACTAAAATCGCATCCTGGCGAGGGTCTGCAATCTCTGATTGCTCTTTCTTCTTGTAGCTGTTTTGCATTTGGTCCTCAAAGTTTGAAAAAATAAAAATTTCTTTCTTTAATTACCTTTCCTTACCTCTCGATGTAGTCTTCTTCCTAGCAGCGTTGATGCCTTCCTCTGCTGCTCCCTGGCTAAGTGAAATGTTGCAATTTTATTTCAGGTTACGAGCCGGCGATATGAGAACAAGGCCGGGGCGTTCATTACGGGCATAGACACAACGTCTAAGGTGAGGGTTTCAGTAAACGTGGCGTTATTAATTATTTGTGTTGTGTTTTAAAGAACAGACCGACTGTCAGCTCGTGTAAAGTTTACTACCTGAGCCTGAGCAGAGGCTATTGCATTTTAGTCCGTTTGTTTGTCTTTTTGTCTGCACAGAATAAATATGGTTTTCTCTGCAACGGTTGGTCCGATTGACAGGAAATTTTTACCATCGGTGCGACTCCACCTGTAAAAATTCCTAATGATAATTATGATGTCATCGGTCACGTGGTTCGGCCGCCATCTTGGAAAAACCGGAAAACTTTGCACCTCTATCTCCGAAAGCACTGAATACAAAAAATTGAGACATGGCTCATTGTAAAGAACTCTCCATGGGGAATAAAATATGTTAATGATGATGCCATAGGTGCCTTCATTATGACGTCATAATTCGACAAGTACAAAACTTCATCCGATCAAGATGAAATTTCTTGATCATAATCTAGGAATAAATTGGTGGAGGAAAAAAAAAAAGATGTCATCGGTCACGTGTTTCGGCCGCCATATTTGTTTTAACACAAAAGCCTTAAAAACGACTGAAAATACATCCTGGTGAAGGTTTGCAATCTCCGATTGCTCTTTCTTGTTGTTTTTGTGTTAAAGTGAGGTTTTGTGATCCGTGATGCATCACCCTTACAATGCCTTGGATGGTTTGTTGTTTCATCATTATGGTGTCCTTGGATGATATTTTTGGTGGGAATGGGGAGGTCGGGTGTCCCAGGAAAATGGATATTTTAGTACAGTAATTTGAGAAACCACAGAAACCAGCGCAGGCAGCATAATAGATGACTGAAGAAGAGGATTGCATTAACTATAAATTGTGGACTTTTGATTGTCATGGTTGTCATGACTGAAGATTGTCATGGGGACTGCAAGGCTAACCCCTGCTTTAGCAGGGAAAATTGCCTTCAAATGCCTGTTGTGTTGTTGTTGTTGATTGATTTGATTGGATTAACTTGTGGACTTTTGCGCTCTGGCTTTTGCCGCTCATTAAACGTGTTAATAATGTACATATTGATGACATTTGTGTTCTCTTGCTTGGAGCATCTCATGGAGAAGATTGTCATGGGGCCCGCAAGGCTAACCCCCGCTCTAGCAGGGAAAGAACCACCATTAGAACCACCTTTAGAGGCCATTTTTCCCCGCAGAGCAGGGGTTGGCCTTTTTCGGGCACTGAGCAATGTTTTATGGCCGGATGCCCTTCCTGCCGCCAACCCTGTTAGTCGCCTCTTGCGACACACAGGGAATTACCATTGAACTGGTACTCAATTTGCTGACCTCGGAAGGATGATACGCTGAGTTATCGACTGGGATTCGAACCCAGGATCCTCGGATCCCAAGTCGGCACCCTAACCGCTAAGCCAGCACCAGGCTTTCTAGCAGGGAAAATGGCCTTACAATGCCTGTTGTTGTATGCTTTGAGCAAACAGTAGGATAAGTGAGTGCATATACCTTGTCCAGTTTCTCTGTGTCTGCAGGTGCACAAACGTAGCCACGGCATTGCCTCACTGATTTTATTCCAACCATCTTGATGGATTTTGCAGGAAGCGATAGAAAGGAAAGAGGAGCGCGCAAGAAGATTTCATCTTCGTAATGAGGAAGGGGCGCCCATGGTAGAACTACAGCTGGAATTGTCAGAGATACGTCAAGGTGAGTCTACACGACAGTCGAGTCTCCAGGTATGATGGATACCATACATGCTGAGTACCAATGTGCGTCGTTCGTTGTTATCTTCATACTCGGGTTTCGGAAGATGCAACACTGTCCTCCCAGGTCTTGAAGTATTCGCCTCCTTTTCAGTAAAGGGTCACGCATGATTCGTGGACCAAATTGGGACGTTCTGTGTTCTCAAAAGGGGTCTTTTGTGAATTGTCAGAGCCTCAGACAGCCTCCAACTATCCTAGGGATGTTTCGTAATATCTCTAAGGTTATTTTTCATCATTCCCTTTGCTCCAATTATCACTGGTACAATTCTGGAACGCTTCAGATTCCAGGATCTTTTCAATTCATTTTTGAGACCTTGGTATTTGGTCATTTTCTTGATTTCTGCATTGTTTAGGCCATATTTGTTGGGAATTGACACCTGAATTAGCAATGCCTTCTTTTCTTTTTTGTACCTCATTACGATGTCCGGTCGCGGTGCTTTGTGTTTTATGCACACGCTCGATGGAATCGTAACTCACCCTAAGACTAACTATATTTGTTCCATTTCCTTTCTGTTGCTCCCTTTGTGTCTCTAGTCTCCTTTTCCAAGGTTCTGTCCGTAGGGGTTGGTTCACTGTTCTCTGTCCGTAGGGGTTGGTTCACTCTTGTTGTTGTTTCCAGTTACTTTTTCTTCTATGAGCAGTGTCGCTGCAGAGATTATGGTGTTGAGTTCCTTTAAGGGGGGCGATTTTGGTATCAATCTCGAGTGCCTTGTTGGTTCTCCGTGTGTCTGTGTGTGCGCGTCTTGTGTGCACAGCCATTCCTGGTGTGCGTTTGGAGGCACTGTGCTTACAGGGCGTTGAGGACTTCAGTACGGAGCAGGTTTTTGAAATATTTCGCAGCTATGGTCCGGCCTCAATTGAATGGATAAACGACAGCACCTGTGAGTTCCCTCATCCAAGTCAAGATGTAGACCTTTGTAAAGCCAATGAATTGTTAATTGCAGCTGCTTACTTGCAGAGTTGTGGTCTTTGATAGTGCAATGCAAAGATTTCCCTTGCATCTTCCTCCTTGACCGATGGCCCTCGTGTTAACGTTGCTTGCGGTACCACAACATTGAATTTGCTGTTTCAACTGTCTGTCTCACTGCAAATCTGTTGGCAGGCAATGTTGTGTGGCTGGATGAGCATTCGGCCACCCGTGTGCTGCTTAATCTCGGGGCCCTGCCTGCTGAGCCTGCTGCGCCGCAACCAGTCAGCACGGGTATGAGAGAACTGCTTGACGTGCTCCACTTGCATCTTTGTTTCGTTTATAGACCTGTGCTTTAAGTGGATGCTTCGTCTTGGTGGGGTGACCCAGTTGCTTCAGATACTGGGCGAGGAGGGGACGAGTACTTGACATTGACGAGCGATTGCGCAGTTGGGGAGGTGGATTGTGAAGGAGAGATGAAAACCAAGAGCCAGGAGGAAAAACCGAATCCTGAAGAAGAAGTGAGATTACCGTCTTTATTTCCATCGGGTAATTTTGATCTGTGATTTCCTTATTTGCCATTGAGTATATTTTGCTCTGATCTCTGTATGGCATCCTCCACTCTAAGGCACAGAGACAACGTGAGGTGTTGCTTAGGAACGAGACGCGTTCACTGTGTGGAAATTCGACCAATCAGAGGCCAATGCTGCTCCGCTTTGCCACTCAGGGTTTGTTGTTCTTTTTAATAATATACTCTTATCCTTATACCGCAATGGATATAATATAGGACCGCAAGGCGAACCCCTGCTCTAGCAGGGAAAATGGCCTTAAAATGCATGTTGTTGTTGTTGTTGTTGTTGTTGTTGTTGTTGTTGTTGTTCTCTTATCCTTATAAATCTCATGCAGTAGTTACAAGTGTCCACATTCATATGATATTGTCTCGTTGATGGGTCGCTAACTCGTACTCGTACTTGCACTTAGTAGCAAAAATTCGGCTTAGTAGTTTTGGCAAAAAATTTACAGGTTCCAAATCGGCTCGGAACTCGGATAAGTTTTCAACTTTTATTTATTTATTTTTGTATGTTTCCATGATCGAGGCTCAATGAAGAACTGGAACAAACGTATGTAAATCGATCGAATGGGCGACGCATGCCCTCAATCAATCTAAGCTACAGCGCCAGATTACGGGAACTGTTCCTGCACGCATTGGCTGATATAATGGTTTGTTGTCTTCTCTCCCCTTCCTTATTCGATAAACTTGTTAAATTCACTGCGTCTCATTCTTGAGTTGCAAGAAACACCCGCACAAGGCGGGGATATTGCAACAGGTGGGCAAATATATATTTGCGCCGTCGGTAATCCCCCTGTCTGCAGCAGGGGTCAGTAAACCACCTGCAATGTGGCATGTGTACAGGTTAAAATCGTAAGTCCCACTCCCCTCCCGCACCCCCTTGGTAGGGAGAGGGGAGTTGTGCCATTGACCTGGTCCCCTAGATACTACCCAACACGTATGCAAAATTTGATGGTGATCGAACTGGCCCTGTTTTTTCAGACGCACGCACACTGAATTGCCTTATTTAATATAAAATATAATCGCCAATTTCAGCACAAAATTAGCGAGCTGTGTTGGTGGGAGAAGAAGTCAAAACAAATCTATACGATGAGCCGTTTGTCTGTGGCTGTATGTGTCGCCATTTTTCTCAGAGATGGCTGAACGGATCTTCGTCAAACTTTCACAAGTTCATAAGCGAGTGCCTGGGAGTGTTTTAGGGGGGAAATGTTCCGATTTTTTGGGGGGGGTGCGGGGGGGCGAGGGCCAGGGGTCGGGGGTGTTTTTTTTTTTTTTATTATTAAATCGCTCTACCGTGCTTGAGCCTTTATAGCTGTATGAAAGGTAATACTACTGTGTGTGTGGTGTGTGTAAAAAAAAAAAAAAAAAAAAAAAAAAATCCTTAGCGGGTGCAGGGAAGTGTTTTAAGCACGCAAAGAATAGAAAAAAGGCTAAACAAATTGATTTCTTCAAAATGCCAACAGGATTAGAACAGCACCGGCCAATGCTGGTACTCCTGCTTGTAGGAAATGAAATACTTAAATTGTGACTGAGCCGCAATGGAGAGGAGAGGAGCTGACGTTTCAGGCCGAACTTTTCATTAGAACCAGAGAGAAAACGTGGCGCATGCAGCTGTGATCCGAGAATGAAGATCCTGCAGGTTTGCCACCTTGGTGTTGTAGGCAACATCTTTGACAAACCCCACAGAAAAAAATGAGGGGGGTTTATGTGTGGTGATAGTGGGGGCAGGTGGTTCGCCCTTCTCGGCAAATCCAGCTACCTAGAAAATTTTCTTTCAGGACGGCTCGAACGACTAAGGTCCAATGAGGGTGAGCGCCATCCCATTGAAAAATATCGGGTTGCAGGTCTTCAATTTGTGGGAAGGCGAATCCTTCCAACTTGATCATGTAAATTGTTGGTCATTTCTCATCATGAGTGACTGAGTTTGTATTACAGAATCGCAGAGGGAGAGTGCAGGTGATTCATCGTGAGTGACGGGGTTTGTATTACAGAATCGCAGAGGGAGAGTGCAGGTGATTCATCGTGAGTGACGGGGTTTGTACAGACTTGGCATTTAATATGGAATATTTTTTTTGTGGGGGTGAACTTACTTTTCAAGATGTCTTAGAACCAAAAGTTCATTGGAATTATGTTGAAATTATTCAAGATTTTGTTAATGTGACCTTCAAAAGAAACAAAAACCACATTTGACATTTCGAAACAAATAAATTGATCCTTGAAAGTGATGTAAACTGATATCGAACTCGATTCATGGACAGTACTGTGTTAAACTTCTGTACGTTTTCCAGAAGTATCTCTTTATTTTGCACATTAGCAAAAGTTTTTTTAACAAAAACAAAAGTTAAATCACGACTGGGATTACGGACAGTAAAATTACAGTTCAGTACTTCGTGTAACCCCCATGAGCATTCAGGAGAGCACGTACACGTTGAGGCATGCTGTTCACGAGATTTGCCAAGGTTTGGACAGGAATCGCTTGCCACGCAGTGACAATAGCCTGCTGCAATTCACGCACAGAGGTGGGCTGCTGGTCCAAGTTGTCGATTTGACGCGTTAATTCTGCCAACAAGTTCTCTATCGGATTCATATCCGGAGACATGGCAGGCCACTCCATATGCTCTACACCACGGTCAGCAAGAAAGTGTTGTATCATGCGAGCACGATGAGGCCGTGCATTGTCATCTTGGAAGACAAAGTTTCCTCGAAAGGCTGCACGAGCAAATGGAAGCAATGTTTCTTCCAGAATGGCCCTGTACTTGAACTGGTTCAGGTTTCCATTCAGAACAACCAGGTCAGTTTTGCCCCCTGCATGAAAAGCAGCCCAAACGGTCACCCCACCACCTCCAGCTTGGACTCTTGGCACTATACAATCTTTGTTGTAGGCTTCATGCACTTGTCTGCGCACTTGGACGCGGCCATCTTGACGATAGACCAGAAATCTAGACTCGTCACTGAAGATCACGTGATTCCAGTGTCCTGGCTGCCATTGACGGTGCTCTCTGGCCCACTGCAATCGGCGCTGGCGGTGTTGTCTGGTCAGGCGTGGCTTTCTCGGGGGACGCCTGGCACGATAGCCTGCTTGAACCAGTCGTTGGTTGAATAGCCTTCTGGATACAGGCACATTTGTCAGTTGCTGCCACTCAGTCCCAAGCTGATTAGCTGACGGTACGGCCATTGCGGACTAACCGGTGCAGCTGGCGATCATCCCTCCTTGTGGTTCTGCGGGGACGTCCTGGCCTCGGTATTGGAGTAGGGACACCCCTCTGAGCATTTCGTTTCAGGATCTTTGACACCTGACCCTGAGTGATGCCATACTGCCGAGCAATAGCACGCTGTTTCATGCCGTAATTTCGTAAAGCCACCACTCCATGACAAACAGCATTGTCAAGTTGACGGACCATCTCCAGACGAAGCGGCAATAACTTTTGGAGACGTGCAGCAGTTGTTTTCCACTAATACAGAACGCAACAACCCTTGTATACCCGACTGTGAAGCCAATCATCAAATGCACCTGTCCGTACTGTTACGTGGTCCCCTCGGTGACTACCTGGTCTCGGTGACCCCCGGACCGTGAGAGGACCTTCGCCAGAAAGTAGTATTATATATATGCGCTTTCGCAACGCAATCCCTATGAATTCCACCCAAGAGAAACTGATGTGCAATGATATATTTCCAGGGTAAGGATATCATACGATTTCAATGATACAATCACGGATATTCCCCGAGCAATCAACAACAAACAACCATCAACAATTCCCAATCCACAATCAATTCCCTATATGATTAAGATGGCCATCTTATATATGTGTGTCCACTTCTGTACTCACGACCCCCTTTTGGTCTCTGCCCCTCACAATGTCTCTGGGCCCCTCCTGACCGAGATGCTGGTCGGCGTCACCGCACTCGGGCGGTTGAACGAACCCCGGGTGGACGTGTTTCCACCGGGCAGGTATCGTACCAGGCACCGCGGCTGCAGCCCCTCGTGGCCACGCGAAGCGGGTACGGTAAAGCAAGCCAAAAGCCCCACGCCGCTTGCAAGGCGTGTTAGGCCCCAACGTGCGACCCGTACGCGTCTGTTTAGATGGTGCCGCGAACGGTGCCAGACGCGGGGTCGATGCACAGCCCCACGTCAACTTGACGTCTCCACCGGGTAGGTACACGTCCCGGTAACTCCTCTCGCCAGACAGGCTTCGGAACGCCGCTTTTCCACGCGGCGCAAGGTCGATCCCACCTTTCGTCGGAGCGGCGCGAGGAAGAAGAATACTCGTCGCTTTTCTTCCTCGTGTCTTTTCCTCTTCCGTTTCCGGTCACTTCCGTTTCCGGACACTTTTCAGAAGGGCTCCTGACCCTCCAACCACAACAACCCTTAATCTATTACACATGGATAAGCAAAGACCTGAATGGTAATTCACATACATTCACATAAATATGTAACACTCCCCCCCTTCAAGAAAGAAAGTTTGAACCCAGCGAAAACTTTCTTTGCCGGCCAATTTGGAGAAACAAACCAGATAACTCAACCCCCCCACATTATCAGTTCCCCCCGGGCACAGTTATCACTTAAAAATAAAGCAACCAAAATTTCACCACAACCCCTCCAGATTACTCCCTCTGGACTGAGCACCAGCAACGACATTGTCCCTGCCAAATCAAACTCCATCTCATGACCCTCTGACTTTGACCGTCAGTTTCTTGTGAATGAAGGTTAAGGGGTTGATCAAAGATCCAAAGTTAAGCAACTCGATAGCACTTTTTCCGGGAGGCCAAGCCGAGTATTCACTACATGGATGCCTTTAGGAACGGCGTTCACGGTTAATCCGTGTAGGAATCTTGGCTCGGCGGCTCCGCCGCATTCAGTGCTTCAACTTCTCAGAACTTCCCTAATAATTAGGGTGGGACCACTTGTCCCTGTAGTCCCATGAATAGCGGTCTCCTTCTCGGCCACTACTTTGCCCATCCTTCCTTCGGGAGCGGCCGTAACTCAGGGAGCCTCCATAATAATATTGACTGCGGCCACCACCAAAACTACCGCCCAGTTGTCCTCTCCTGTAGACCTCTCGACGCCTACGAAATGCCTTCCCTACTGTTATGGTCCGACCCTCCAAATCCTTGCCATTCCAATTCTTCTCTGCCTCTCTGGCGTCTTTTGTGCTGGCAAACGTGACAAAGCCGAACCCTCTGATTTCGAACAGGTGGGGTATCATAGTTGTCCCCATAATCATCTCGAGGCCGCCGCCATGTAAGGTCGTTCTCCGCACCGGGTGTTCCATAACTCCCCTGCTGAAGTCTAGGCGAGGAGTTAGGTTTGTGGACCCCTATTCGGTGGGTTAAGGCATAATCATCTGCCATGGTGGCTGCGTCCCACAACTTTGGTACTTTCTTTTCCTGCAGGTACACTTTGATGTCCTCGTGGACACACTGCTGGAATTCCTCCACCAGGATCAAGTCCCGCAATGTTTCGAAGTCTTTCCCGACTCCTTTTGACTCACACCACCGATCAAACATGTTTTCTTTCACTCTGGCAAACTCCACATGGGTCTCACTCTCCCTCTTCCTGGCATTCCTGAATTTTTGCCTGTAAGCTTCCGGAACCAACTCATAGGCTTTGAGGATCTGCTTCTTCAGTACCTCATAATCTGCACATTGGTCCATTGGTAGCGCCGAATAAATTTCCTGAGCTTTCCCCACCAGCACACTTTGCACGAGTATGGTCCAGGCCTCCTCCGGCCAGTTTAATTGTCGAGCCACTTTCTCAAAGTGTGGAAAAAATTTCGCGACTTCCTTTTCACTGAACGGTGGAACCAGCCTCACATGTCTGCCCACATCCCAGGTTTTCTGGTTAGGTGTCGACCCCGTCAGCAAGGGTGGTGCCTCTCCCCGTTCTCTCATTAACTCCAGCTCCTTGAATTTGATTTCTTGCTGAAGCTCCATGTCACGTTCCTTTAATTCCCTTTCCGCTTTTCTCTCCTCTGCTTCGAGGTCCCTTGCAGCTCTCCTCTCCTCTGCTTTTCTCCCTTCTAACCTTTCCTGGAGTTCTCGTTCCACTCTCCTTTCCTCTGCTTGTTTCTCTTCTCTCCTCGCTTCTGCTTTCCTTTCTTCTTCTTTTAACCTTTCCTGGAGTTCTCGTTCCACTCTCCTTTCCTCTGCTTGTTTCTCTTCTCTCCTCGCTTCTACTTTCCTTTCTTCTTCTTTTAACCTTTCCTGGAGTTCTCGTTCCACTCTCCTTTCCTCTGCTTGCCTTTCTTCTTCTGCTCTTTCCTTTTCTGCTTTCCTTTCTTCTTCTTTGATCCGTTCCTGGCTCCGTAATTGCAACTCCAGTTTCCGGAGCTCAACGTCTTCTGGTTCTTCGGGTAGCCACTCCCAGGCTAACTCGTCCCATGTTCCTAATCCCACCATAGATTGTATCACCGTGGCCTGCAACTCTGCCTTCCTCAAATTAGTTCGGACCTCCAAGTTAAAATGTTTGGCCAATTTCAAGAGGTCCGACTTTAGTAACGCTCGGAACTGTGCCTCACTCGGTGTTACCGCAAAGTTCTGTGCCACAAACGCCATGGTGACTATCGTTAACACCTGTTAACCTTCACCCAAGACTTTACCCCAATTTCCCCAAAAATTTACCAATTAATACTTAATTAATAAATTTTAATTAATAAAAATATTATTTTATTATTTTATACAAATACACTTTTAGATCCCGGACGTAGACCCAATTGCGAAATCGTAATTTGGACGAGCCCCCAATTCTGTTACGTGGTCCCCTCGGTGACTACCTGGTCTCGGTGACCCCCGGACCGTGAGAGGACCTTCGCCAGAAAGTAGTATTATATATATGCGCTTTCGCAACGCAATCCCTATGAATTCCACCCAAGAGAAACTGATGTGCAATGATATATTTCCAGGGTAAGGATATCATACGATTTCAATGATACAATCACGGATATTCCCCGAGCAATCAACAACAAACAACCATCAACAATTCCCAATCCACAATCAATTCCCTATATGATTAAGATGGCCATCTTATATATGTGTGTCCACTTCTGTACTCACGACCCCCTTTTGGTCTCTGCCCCTCACAATGTCTCTGGGCCCCTCCTGACCGAGATGCTGGTCGGCGTCGCCGCACTCGGGCGGTTGAACGAACCCCGGGTGGACGTGTTTCCACCGGGCAGGTATCGTACCAGGCACCGCGGCTGCAGCCCCTCGTGGCCACGCGAAGCGGGTACGGTAAAGCAAGCCAAAAGCCCCACGCCGCTTGCAAGGCGTGTTAGGCCCCAACGTGCGACCCGTACGCGTCTGTTTAGACGGTGCCAGACGCGGGGTCGATGCACGGCCCCACGTCAACTTGACGTCTCCACCGGGTAGGTACACGTCCCGGTAACTCCTCTCGCCAGACGGGCTTCGGAACGCCGCTTTTCCACGCGGCGCAAGGTCGATCCCACCTTTCGTCGGAGCGGCGCGAGGAAGAAGAATACTCGTCGCTTTTCTTCCTCGTGTCTTTTCCTCTTCCGTTTCCGGTCACTTCCGTTTCCGGACACTTTTCAGAAGGGCTCCTGACCCTCCAACCACAACAACCCTTAATCTATTACACATGGATAAGCAAAGACCTGAATGGTAATTCACATACATTCACATAAATATGTAACAGTACATTTTGCTACGCCACCTGTGATATAATCCTATTGTTGACTTCTTGCTGCGACAGACAATCAGTAACATGGTTATTTTTACAAATAAATCACCAAAGTGTAAAAGAAACTCACCAAATTGATATACTGAGTTAAGAAAGTAAACCCAAGTCAAGAAAAAAAAAATATTCCATATTAAATGCCAAGTCTGTATTACAGAATCGCAGAGGGAGAGTGCAGGTGATTCATCGTGAGTGACGGGGTTTGTATTATAGAATCGCAGAGGGAGAGTGGAGGTGATTCATCATGATTGACTGGGTTTGTGGTACAGAATAGCAGAGAGAGAGTGCAGGTGATTCATCGTGATTGACTGGGTTTGTGGAACAGAATAGCAGAGAGAGTGTGCAGGTGATTCATCGTGATTGACGGGGTTTGTATTATAGAATCGCAGAGGGAGAGTGCAGGTGATTCATCGTGAGTGACGGGGTTTGTATTATAGAATCGCAGAGGGAGAGTGCAGGTGATTCATCGTGATTGACTGGGTTTGTGGTACAGAATAGCAGAGAGAGAGTGCAGGTGATTCATCGTGATTGACTGGGTTTGTGGTACAGAATCGCAGAGAGAGAGTGCAGGTGATTCATCGTGATTGACTGGGTTTGTGGTACAGAATAGCAGAGAGAGAGTGCAGGTGATTCATCGTGATTGACTGGGTTTGTGGAACAGAATAGCAGAGAGAGAGTGCAGGTGATTCATCGTGATTGACTGGGTTTGTGGTACAGAATAGCAGAGAGAGAGTGCAGGTGATTCATCGTGAGTGACGGGGTTTGTATTATAGAATCGCAGAGGGAGAGTGCAGGTGATTCATCGTGATTGACTGGGTTTGTGGAACAGAATAGCAGAGAGAGAGTGCAGGTGATTCATCGTGATTGACTGGATTTGTGGTACAGAATAGCAGAGAGAGAGTGCAGGTGATTCATCGTGAGTGACGGGGTTTGTATTATAGAATCGCAGAGGGAGAGTGCATGTGATTCATCGTGATTGACTGGGTTTGTGGTACAGAATCGCAGAGGGAGAGTGCAGGTGATTCATCGTGAGTGACGGGGTTTGTATTATAGAATCGCAGAGGGAGAGTGCAGGTGATTCATCGTGATTGACTGGGTTTGTGGTACAGAATAGCAGAGAGAGAGTGCAGGTGATTCATCGTGATTGACTGGGTTTGTGGAACAGAATAGCAGAGAGAGAGTGCAGGTCATTCATCGTGATTGACGGGGTTTGTATTATAGAATCGCAGAGGGAGAGTGCAGGTGATTCATCGTGATTGACGGGGTTTGTATTATAGAATCGCAGAGGGAGAGTGCAGGTGATTCATCGTGATTGACTGGGTTTGTGGAACAGAATAGCAGAGAGAGAGTGCAGGTGATTCATCGTGATTGACGGGGTTTGTATTATAGAATCGCAGAGGGAGAGTGCAGGTGATTCATCGTGATTGACTGGGTTTGTGGAACAGAATAGCAGAGAGAGAGTGCAGGTGATTCATCGTGATTGACTGGGTTTGTGGTACAGAATAGCAGAGAGAGAGTGCAGGTGATTCATCGTGATTGACTGGGTTTGTGGTACAGAATCGCAGAGGGAGAGTGCAGGCGATTCATCGTGATTGACTGGGTTTGTGGTACAGAATCGCAGAGGGAGAGTGCAGGCGATTCATCGTGATTGACTGGGTTTGTGGAACAGAATCGCAGAGGGAGAGTGCAGGTGATTCACCGTAAGTGACTAGGTTTGTGGTAGGAGGAGTTAGTGGAGATGGGTGTGTTCGGGTAAGTCGGCAATGCCCTGGACACAATATGGTTGTGTTTGGTTTTGCACATGACCAGCCTCCCTCCACACACTCGTTTTCATCTGCTTCCTTGGGACGTGGCAGCGGACCGTGTGTGTCGTCTGAGCCCTCGCTCGGCCTACATCCCGAGGCCACTATGCCACTAGCTTCACAATGTGCGAGCCACAAATAGTTTCTTGCAGCATTGTACAAGCTTTTATCCCCGAATAATTTTCACCTTTACTTGGTGCTTGCACCATGAAGAATGCTGTTCCACCAGACCACGGAGTAGCTTACACTCACTGTGACACCTCTGAATATTCATGAGTTTGTCTGAAGTGCTTGTTCACTCTGTCCAAACACGTTCCCATGGTTCTCCACAACCGCACCATGCCTCGTCTTATTTCCCTTACTAACTCGATGTTTTTATGATATATTTTCTTATTTAATTTATGCTCCTCTGTTTCTCCTTGATCATTACCGTACACGTTGTCATCTTGTCCTTCGTCCTTTGCAGCTGATAAGAAGGAGCTGGGTGCAGCAAGGCGCAGCCGTTACTACCTCAAGTATGGAAACCCTAACTACGGTGGAATGAGGGGTCTTCTCTCCTCCTCTTGGTAAACGTGCTTTCCTTTACACCATTTACATACTTTCTTAGACTGGTTTACTTCCTGTCCTAGTGTAACGGTAGTTGGACCTCTCTTGTACACCAATAAAACTTGGATAAGTGCTTGTACATGCATCACGAGTATCTTTTATTTGAACCTGGGATTTCAGCATCGTGAGCTTTGTGCTCAGAAGGGACCTTCAAACAGGCAAATCCAAGTTGTGGATTGCTCTGTGTTGTGCAGGAAACGACGGTTTCACACTCACCGCTTGCATGGCGATGCTGATGAACGGAGGGAAGAACGGGCCGGACAAGGCAGAAGGGAAGCTGTAGATTTCCGTAAAGGCAGACCAGGTATTTACTTGCATGTTGTGTTTGGAAGAGTGAGTTTATTATATATTTTTTGTCTACAAAGTCGAGGCTCACGTAAGAGCTAACACATTAAACACAAAAAACATAAACAGAGACGCATAAACATATAATAAAGGGAGCGGGAGACAAGAGGGGGAGAGAGAGGAAAGCACAACACAGTAGAGTTCAAGGACATCGGGAGATCTGTGGAAGAGAGAGGGTGGGGGGGAGGGAGGATACACGGTATAAAACAAGTGGACACCACTAGGAATTTCAGGAAAGAAAACGGAATTTGATAAAGGTGGATTTGTGTTGTATTAATGGGGTTAGAAAAGATCAAGGTTTTGGATGGGAGAAGATAAGAGATGGTGGTGAACAGCTGTTTTAAAGACCTGGAGGGAGGAGTGGGATTGAAGAGAGTGCGGGAGATTGTTCCAGAGGCGGGGAAAAGAGGAATGAAAGGGTGAAGGTGAGCAGAGTCGTGAGTCTTGATTTTGGTCGTTTCACCAGAAGAGGGTTGCTGGCAGATCTTGTGCGACCTGAAGGAATATTTGTGGGACAGAGCGTTAGGGGAGTAGGGGGAGCAATGCCGGAGAGGAGTCGGTGGAAGACAAAGACCACCAACCTGCCTGCGGTGATTAAGTGAAAGGCCCTCGGAGTTAGCTTCATCGCGGGAGATTCCAATGATTCTGAAAGCTTTTGTTTCAACAGCGTGAAGACGAGCAAGGTGAGAGGCAGGCGCACCAGCCCAGAGGGGAGAGCAGTATTCCATTGAGCTGCGGATGAAAGGCTTGTATGTGGTGAGAAGCTCAGATGTGCCAAGGAAGGACTTCGCACGACGGAGGATGCCCATTTGGCGACTGGCTTTTGAGGTCTGCTTGGAAATCTGGTTTTCCCAGGAAAGATCATGGCAGATCGTGAGACCCAAAAGCTTGAGTGACAGAACTTCTTCGTAAGGATTGAATGATCATAATCCTCTACTTTTGAACCAAATAATGATTTATATCTGATCTTTCCATTGGTGAAGAAATGTACGTTGGGTGATCATTGGTCCTTGGTATAAATTATGAGCAGGAAATCGTCACAAGGGAGCATTAAAAAAAGTTGTGCGCTTCAGAAAAACAATAATGCTCAGGAAGGGGTGGGAGTATGGGTCTATGTGCTACATCTCCACTGTTCTCAAGACATCAAACACAACTAACCTCAAACCCCTTCCCAAAACCTCCCTATTCCACACAGTTTACTTGGCCCTCACTATCCTTTAACAGTTAAATAGATTACCCTTTTTTACCAACATCCCTCCTTCCCCCCTTAAATCTGAAAATTTATTAAAGCTAATAACTTCATTTATTTTTCATTTTAAATTTCCCCCATGGGGCCTCCACTATCCCTACAAAGTTATTCACCATTGAGTGATGGGGCCAAAAACTTTATATATAGCACGACATCTCAAGAAGTTGTGGACGAGTTATGATGAAACTTGGTGGATGAGTTGGTTATGTGACAAGAACAAGCCGATTAGATTTTGGTTCAGGTGATCCAGATGCAGATCGGGCCTAACATTGGGGTACAAACCGTAAACTAATCAGCGTGGCGGAGGTATGCGCTCTACCGAGTGCTGTTCTACTTCCTAAATGGATCTCAAATGCACACAACGTCAATATTTTCTGATTACGTATTGTTGAAGTAGTGTTAGGGTTGCTAACTGACATTTTAAAATTACTAACTCTCTCTTTCCCTCTCTCGCTTTCCCTCTTTCTCTCCATGCCCTTGCAGATTCCCCTACTGATACGATTCCTGAAGAGGACGAAGGTGCTGGGAGTGAAGATGGTGCAGTATATGATGCTGGACGCGCTACCCAACGTCTGGCTCATTGTCCTGCAACCAAGAAAGATCCACATGAAATCCCAAACCACTCCAAAGGAAACCGCTCTAAAGCGGAGAGCTCAAGCTCTGACGAGATGGACTACGAGTTGGAGCTTCGTCGATTGGGGGGCACTACAGAAGTTCCCTCTTCTGGAATAAAACTCAGCCGAATGACTATGTACGCAGATGAAGTTGAGGCACAACTCAAGCGGATCAGGTGATTAAGTTTCTCTGTTTTTATTCACTTATTCGTTCAGTTATTACCTCCAGTTCAGAGGTTATGTTTTTACTGGTGTACATCTTGTCTGTTTGGTTTGTCTGTATGTTTCTTGCGAAAGTCGAATATTTTTCAAGTACAGTGAAACCCCGACATTCACAGGGGATACGTTCCTGAAAAATTCCGCGCAAGTTCGTGATTCACAAGAGAACATTTTAAAAGTTTAATATCACAAATGCACGAAATTTCTACAGTTTCATTAAAAGTGCTTACAGATAAGAATACAATGGAACCATCCCTGATATTCGCGGGTGATACTTTCCTGGAAAATCCGCAAATAGCGAAACCAGCGAATAGCGGGGCATTGTTTCAATGGAAAAAGGGGGGATAGGTTCCCGAGTCGCAAAATCCACGAATAAAGGACCAAACTGCAAACGGCGAGGCACAATCCGAAAATGTCGACGAAAACCCGCGAATGTCAATGAAAATCCCAGGAATGTGTGCCGTGGCATTGGTTCAATGAGGAAAAGGGGGATACATTATAGGTTCCCGGCAGTTCCTGATTCATAGAGGAAATTTTTTAAAGTTTAAAATGTTTTCGACCGTAAATGCACAAGATTAGTTTCACAAAAAATGCTTACAAAAAAAACAAAAAAAAAACGACAAAATCGGGTACCATTTCCAATTTATTGAAGAAATGCGCTTACAGTTTATTAAAATTGCTTAACCAGCTTAACCATACCGTACCGTGAAAGTAAAAAAAAAAAAAAAAACCACAACACCATCATGTACCTTTTAAATTTTTTATTTTACAAACACACGCAACTTTCAAATGATGATTATGACGGTGATGAATTCAAATCCCATGAATTCCTCGAACTCCGAGGATGACGCAAATGATAGTCCTGCAACGTTGTGCATTGAGGGAGAGACAGGACAGGCAGGAGAGGCAGCAGTTGAGGGTGTTGGCACGGACGCTGGTGAGGGCACAGAGGGTGACAGGAGAGGAAGGTGCTTGAGGGGGAGCGAGCAGGGCTGAAGAAATGGGTAATGGAGAGCTGCCTGGCAGATTGCCGCAGGTTTTGATGCAGCTCTTTGTAGGGGAGAAGCAAATCATCCAAGCCCCTCTGGAACTTGAGGTACCTTTCCATGACTGGATCAGCATCTTCCAACTTGCTGACAAGCGCCCGCATGCCATGCAGCAACTCGCCCCCCAGGAACTGGACTGTGAGGTTAGACCTCGACACCTGTTCCTCATCGACGCAAGTTCGTGATTCGTGATTCTTCACGAAAGACAGCCTTCTTTCACCTGAAAAACATCGCCCGTCTCCGTCCATCCCTCTCCTCCACGGCTGCAGAAACCCTCATCCACGCCTTCATCACCTCCCGTCTGGACTACTGCAACAGCCTCCTCTTTGGTTCACCCTCAATAATCACCAATAAACTCCAATACATTCAGAACTCTGCTGCCCGTCTACTCACCCATTCCCGGACCCGTGACCACATCACCCCCGTCCTTTACAAGCTTCACTGGCTCCCCATCCCCCAGAGAATCCAGTACAAAATCCTCTTGACCTACAAAGCCCTCCATAACCTGGCCCCATCCTACCTGACTGACCTCTCCAGACACACTCCCACCCGCAACCTCCGCTCTGCTGGTACCAACCTCCTGACCCCCCCCCCCATGCGGACCAAATTCAGATCCTGGGGGGACAGGGCCTTCTCCATCGCTGCTCCCACCCTCTGGAACTCGCTACCTCACACCATCAGAGACTCCTCCTCACTCACCACATTCAAAACATCACTCAAGACCCACCTGTTCAACACTGCATTCAACATTTAACCCACAGCATTTAACCCCTGACTATCTCTCTCCTTCTCCTTCCTTTTGCTTTGATTATTTACCTATTGATTTTTGTCTTTTTGCACTTGTTTTTTGTACTCTGTCAAAGCGGCTTTGGGCTTCTTGAAAAGCGCTATATAAAATAAATGTATTATTATTATTATTATTATTATCACTGCCCGCCTCCTCCTCCTCCTCCTCCTCGGAAACCGTTACAATGGCCTCCAACACCTCCTCGGTGAGGTTGTCGCCATGTGAGGCAATTAAAGCCTCCAACTCCTCAAGCTGCATGTCATCAAATCCATCCCCTCCCAACTGCCGTGCCAACCCTACAAGCACATGCCTCTCCTCAGTGTTATCGGGAAAGCCGGTAAAGTTTCTAACTGCCCGTGGCCACAGGTTGTGCCAGTACGCGATGATGGTGGAGGCTCTCACCTCATCCAGTGACTCCTTGATTGCGCCGATGCAGTGGGCAATGTTGAAATCCTTCCCACACTGCCCGATGGTGAGCCCTGTGTGCCTCCGTGGACAGGAGGTGTAATACACTCCATCACATCCAAAATGTGGCGAAAGGTGTGATGGGTGTAATACGTTTTAAACATTGAAATCGCACCTTGGTCGAGTGGCTGGATGAGGGAGGTGGTGTTGGGCGGCAGAGACATAATCTCGACGTTCGGGTGAGCCACGTTCAGGTTCGCGGGGTGGCCAGGAGTGTTGTCCAGGAGCAAGAGTACCTTGAACGCAAGGTTTTTGTCCACCATGTACCTCTCCACCTGAGGGATGAAACAATTATATGGAACCAGTAAGGAAGATTGCTGCCATCACCCAGGCTTTCCTATTGGCCCTCCAAAACACGGGCAGAGTTTGCTTGTTCTTGCCCTTGAGAGCCTCCGGGTTCAGGGAGTGGTATGACATCATTGGTTTCAGCATGAGGTGCCCTTTTGCGTTTGCACAGAGGAGAAGAGATACCCGGTCCTTGGCAACCTTGACTCCCAATGCTGTCTCCTCGCGCTTCGAGATGAAAATTCTTGTGGACATCTTTTTTCAGAAGATGCCAGTCTCTTCAGCGTTGAACACTTTTGGGGGTAGCCTTTCTCTTCTATCAGCCTCTCAAGTTGAGCAGGGAACACTTTTGCCACCTCGTGGTCCACGGAGGCATGCTTCCCTGAGAGCTTCACATTTTTGAGACCATACCACTCCTTGAAACGATGGAACCATCCCTGCTTGCAGTGAATGAAGTAGCGCTGCTTGTACCATCATCACTCGGCGCATCACTCGTGCTGGCACCACCTGCGCCAGACAGGTGATCGTAAATTTGTTTGGCCGTTTTGCGAATGGGAGGTCAACTCGAAGGCATACTCTTTTGTGTGTTGTCCTCGATCCATATACTGAGAGCCTTCTCCATCCTTTCTATGTAGACATCCCGGACATGAGTACGAAGGTGGTCACCCGATACAGCGCTCGCTGAAATACTGTCATCAATCGCCTTCTCGTTCTTCTGTATGTAGCGAACGGTGGATTCGTTGACGCCATAATGCCTGCCCACAGAGGCCGCACTCTCTCCTCTCGAAAGCCGGTCGAGCAGCTCCACTTTCTGGCTAAGGCTCATGACTTTCTTCTACCTCTTGGTAGTCGACACATCTCCGGCACTGGTCTTGCGCTTGGGAGCCATTATTGAACGATGAGCAGAGCAGGTCAAAAGCACAGGTCACAGCAACAGGATGAGAACAATGATCGAAATCGAGGACGGTCTATATATGAAGGATGGAGAGCATTGTGGGTATTGAGCCGATCTGATAATTTCAATACGTAATTGATTTAATGAAGCATTTGCATTCTATAATTTGCGGGGTTGACATATTTTCGTAGCTGATGGAACATCCCCCGAAGCGTTTTCATTGAGTAACATCTCTGATGATGCTTTACCATAAGTTGCCAGCTGTTATCAATTTAATGAAGCGTTTGCGTTCTATAATTCGCGGAGTTTACACATCTGGTTGGATATCCCGCGAAGCTCTCGATTATAGTCCAGCTAAAATTTGCGGCTGCAAAAGCCATGAAAACGCAAATCACACAGCAGGTCATGCTCGCGGCTCGTAGACGATGAAAACCACAGGGGCTATGACATTTTATGTCTTTTTCTTCTTGTTTATTCTACGACAGCAGGAAACCTTTAGAATAAAGCCCAATGGACATGGAAGGAGCACACAATATTATACATAGTAATACTTTTCAAAGCAATATAAAATGATACAAAAGTACACGCAAGAAGCGCAAACAACAACGACCACCACCATCACCACAACAACAGCAGCTACAATGACGTGTTATAAAACATCCATTTTTCATGCCTCCCCCGACGAAGTGGCTGGAGGCATTGTGTTTTCGGGTTGTCCGTCCGGTTGTCCGTCCGTCAATGATAGGTTTTCACTATCGTGATAACTTAAGAACGGTTGAAGGGATCTTAGATAAACTTAGTACAAGTATTTACAATGATTTAAAGATCAACTGATTACATTTTGGAGTTGAGGTCAAAGGTCATGTTAAGTAAAAATTATGTTACTGCGCTGACTTGTGAACCAGCAATGGGATTTTCACCAAACTTAGTACAAGTATATATTATGATGCAAAGATTAACTGGATAAATTTTGACATCAAAGGTGAGAGGTCGTGTCAGGTATAAATGTGATACTTGAGAACAGCTGACTGGATTTAAATCAAACTTGATAAAAATGTAACAAAAAATGTAAATGTAAATGTATGTATAATGTTGGTGGAGGCTTATCGGTCAATATCGCGGTATCGAAGAGTGCCATTCTAGTTTTGAGTGTTTCACTTCATTTCCACCTCATTGAGACTCACAGATATATATATATATATATGAAATATTTTTATGAAGTGCAACATGCTGTCTTTTGCTTCAACCCATTGGCCAAGCGACGAGTAGACACAGCTAGTGTTAATGAAATGAGAGCTGTCGTATCCGCACTTCTTGCAACACATCGTCTCACTCCGCTTGGCATGGATAGTGGGGCAGATTTGTGAAATGATTGTGGGTTTTGTGGTAAAAGCACCAAAATTGGCATATATGATGTTAAGGACCTACTAATTGATTTTAGATATAGTACCAAGCAGGATTTTTTCCGAGAAGCCCATAAAGTGGAAAAATCCAAAATGGCCGCCAGCCGATTCGAAATATCTGTTAATTGTCATATCTTTATGAATAGTCAACGCAGAAACCTGAATGAAGTGTCTTTTTGTATGTTTCTGTACATGACGAATCCAATGGAACCATTATTTGCTTTGAAAAATGCATATAAATCAATATAATGGTCAATTTCAGGTTGAAATTCAAGATCGCCACCATTCGATTTGTCCATATCTAGCAAATGTCATATTATACACAGTAATTCATATCACACCATGGATGAAGTATGTTGTAGATTTATTCACATGTCAGACAAAATGGCACCACTAATTAAGAAAAGCTGAATTCATAGTGACCAATGGCAATGCCAAGTTCTATGATATCGACCGGATACATAAACAGTCGACTTTACTTTATCATTTATACTACGAGTTGCAAATTCTAAATCATATTAAGATGGAGGAAAAAATACCACACAAACTAAGTGACATATTATATAGATCTACACATTTGTATCCAATGCATATATACTCGATGCATTATACATTAAATAACACTTCCCATACCATACATCATTACATTGTTGCCGATTACTTTGAACAACACCATGAATTTTGCACTTTTCAAGTTTCTGCTGGTTCATTTATAGAATATTTACCCAGCGTCGAGCCTTAAACATATTCACACTTCTGTGTTGATTATGACATGTTGGACATTGGGTTTAGATATTAAGTAGTACTTGATAAGTACACTCTGGCTGAAACATTTCCCTCAGTGCGAAAATGTGTATGGTTTTTCTCGAGTGTGAATGTTTATGTTACATTGAAACAACTATTAGTTGCTCTCATTGTGGTCACAATTACCACTGCAACGACAGAGTGATGTACATTTAAGAGCAGCTCTAACACACTTGCATAGTCCCCTACAACCTTTCTGGCACCCACACCTGAGCAACTCGGAACAAGATGCCACTGCCTCTGGTAATACCGTCCATAATGGTTGCCAACCCTGTGTGGCACTCTTCTGCCAACCACATGTCTCTGGTGATGGAAGTACTGGACAACGGACAAGTGCCTGTCCCCACACATGTCCACCTTGGTATACTGCCCGTTTTGTGTGCTGTAACAGCGCTCCTCTGGTGGGTGGTATGGTGTCGATGGACCTCGCTTTTGTAGTGAAGATGTGTTTCCTAGCTGAATCAACGTTAGATTCTGTGCATGTGCGGTCGTACAACAGGACGACATACTTCTCGAGCACAGACATGCAATCGTTGAGCGACGTCGGGTCCGTTAGCAAGGTAGAGAATACTGGTGTCACTTCAGTGAAGGACTTCCATGTGTCGAACGCAGTCTTTTTCCCCCGACCAGCGAATGACGACACCGTATCACAACCAGTGAAGGCGTGAAACATAGGAAGTGCACGTGCCTTCTCACTACCAAGCTCAGTGGCGATATCGTGGGCAGGAATGTACCTCAGGTGCTTTCCAGTGCCAAAAGCAACCCAAATTTCAGTGTTTTCAAGGCGTGCCGCAGTTGACACTGCCAGGACGAGCACGTCTGTATCCACAGTACGCAACATGATTCGGCGATACCCTCTCCTTGCTGCATCGACTGTATGAAGGAGCATCCGTGTGTCTGCCTCCTCATGCGTACATGGTGCTCGAGATGAGATGTCCTGGTGAACTCTCGTGCAGAGCACATTCTGACCGCATGTTGTATACACATCCTTTTCCGCAGAAAGATGTTCTACAACCTAAATTGGCAAAGAAAAGAAGCTAGATTAAATTTCATGTCATTGATATTGTGTAGTTTACAATCGATTCTACATGTATATGGTTTTTTTTAAAGCCAGTGAAATACTGAAAGCTTACCTGGTGTGCCAAGAAGTCGAATAGTTCTGTCTTGTTGTCTGCCAATCTCAAGAACTCTTGCCAATTTCCTGGGATCATGTTGGATGGTGCAACACGCCGCCGAACACCTTTTCCTCGATTCTCTCTCGCAGTGGTCTTCAGACTCTCTTCCAGGTACACATCCCAAATTATGTCAATTCTCATCACGTTGCGCAGCTGTGCTTTGGCATAAGGCAGAAATACCTGTGTAGCATATTCTTGCAACGTTTTGATGCCAATGGGCCTGAGCATGTTGATGATTGCAGCACCATCCAATATGATGACATCAACTAATGGAGCATCCCCACATGATGTGCAGCACCTTTCCAGACATTCAACAAGATCAGACTTCGACCCAAACCTTAGTTTTCCCAGCTGCGACAATGACGGAGGGTAGGCATGATTCTCATGCTGGAAGAAATTGTCCAAGTCTCCGTCACGGGTTTGACAGGCAATGTACAGTCTGGAAAACAATGCACAGTCACTCTTGAGTGATGTCACGATCTGTTTCGCTTTGGACGGAACTCGACATGGTGGTCGGCTGAACAAAGGCATCTGATTTTTACATATGGGATCAGATACTGGTGTAATTCGCTCCATCACTCGCTCAGTCATGTACTTGTCATACTGTTCCTGGCCTGTCTTCTCTATCGCACGCACAGTTTGGACAACAGCTGGATCAGCAACATCTCGGCTGTCAAGTACCAGGAGGTCATCACTCTCTTCCATGAATGGATTTCCCATGTCTTCTATTACTCGAACAAGAGCAGCAGTCTCCTTAGCAAATGCGACTTGTGCCGAAGCAGTATGCTCGTGGTTAGGTCGATATTCTCCTTTACACCATCTTCTGTCTTCCTGCTGCTGGCATTGTATAATTTGACAAGGCAATTTGAGTGGTACTTCGCTTCCTGGGCCACAAGGTCACGAGGACTGATTTTCGCAATCAACCTTTGATCCTGTATTTTTAGTGCACATTGCCTAACCCTATGTGTTAGTTTTGTTGTCATCGCTTCATGCAGAGGCGCCATCTCCGTTCCAGATTCATCACAGAAGAAGCATTTTGAATCTTCTGGAGATTCTCTGTGTTCAGCCTGCGTTAACATGTATGGTATTTCTCCAGGGGTATTGGTACATGCAGTTGGAAGTGAAGCTAGTTCAACTCTGGCGAGACGACTGGCACAGCACTTCAAGCGGCATGATGCATGCCATTGGGCATGATTGCGTGCCAGTGTGTGTCCAATACCGTCTCCTTCATCAAGCCTACTTATGTCGATAGGTAATGGCTGGCTGTCCAAATTGAGAAAACTGTTCAAGTTATCACCGAGAGTATGATATCCAGCACCGACGTCGGGACGTTTTGATTTGGCTGGACAGTTCAATGGTTTGTCTGAACGTTCCTGGCATAAAGCACAAAGACTCCAGTCAATAGGTTCATTTGTGGCCGCAGGTGATCTTAATGTCTCTCTATGAACAAGCTTGCACTTCTTGCGTGTCGACATGATTTCAGTCACTTCTGTTCAGTCACCTACAACGACAAAAACATTAATATTATAACGACAATAACCTATTTCGTTTTCCCACACCTAATTACTACAAGATCCTGCAAGGCACGATGGACAATCTTAGCCAAACGATGATGCAATGAGGTGAGGGTATCATTGTATTCCTCCTGTTTGGAAAGACATATTCATACGATATATATATTTTGGGGAAGATATGACACTCGGTATGGGTGCCGCACGACACAAATCACAACCATGTTATTGTTTTTTTTATTGATGGTGCGACTGTGGCTGAAATATGTATACTGTCTAATATATAAAATACACTTCATCCATGGTGTGATATGAATTACTGTGCATAATATGACATTTGCTAGATATCGACAAATCGAATGGTGGCGATCTTGAATTTCAACCTGAAATTGACCATTATATTGATTTATATGCATTTTTCAAAGCAAATAATGGTTCCATTGGATTCGTCATGTACAGAAACATACAAAAAGACACTTCATTCAGGTTTCTGCGTTGACTATTCATAAAGATATGACAATTAACAGATATTTCGAATCGGCTGGCGGCCATTTTGGATTTTTCCACTTTATGGGCTTCTCGGAAAAAATCCTGCTTGGTACTATATCTAAAATCAATTAGTAGGTCCTTAACATCATATATGCCAATTTTGGTGCTTTTACCACAAAACCCACAATCCTTATGGATATTTACACAAATCTGCCCCACTAGGAAAAGGCCAAACCAAAGGACTCGAAGCCAAATTATTATGTTTTCCTGTTTTGCTGCAGAAAAAAATCTTCCCCCAAGTGCCCACTTGAACCCAGCAAAGTCGAGGAAAACCGCAGGGATATCAAGAGTCGTTTGGGCCGACGAGGGTCATCCAAAAGCGAAGAAGGGGGGTCAAAGGATGCACCAAAGAAAGGCCCAAAGGACACCTCCAGCAAGGGTATGAATTGTAGCGACTATTTGTAAATCTGTGCACACTTTGATACCAATGTTGTTCAACCCATAAATCACAACCTCTTCTGCTCACAACTACAACATATTCCTTTGAACTTCATCTCTAATATCACTCCAGCTTGTAGCCACCATCATCCTATTGTGCTGTGTGTCCAAATGTACCTTCCAGTCAACAATTCATTCATATTTTTTATTTATTTTATTTATAATTTTATTTGGACACAAAGCACAATTTCATATTTTTTCAAAAATCATATTTTTCACCTGGTTTATTTAACCTTTATCGTTTTGTTTATCATCTACTTCACCTCCACCTTCCTTCGAATTTATCATTGCAGGAGTGAAACAGCGCCTTGGAAAACGCAGTCATTCCCCAAAGGGGGACCGGAGCCCCATATCGGTGGTAGTGCATGGGATTCACGGGGAGGAGTCTTCGGACGTGCACAGCCGCCTCGGTGGCTATGAGCACACGGAGATCAGCACCAAGAAAGAAGGTTTCCTTGTCCCTCCTCTTGCTCTAAAATGTCCATCAACATAGTCGCAGATCCAACTGTAAACGACACACCACAGTCATAATTGATTACTTTATATTGCGTGATTGTCAACAAGGCATATGTTAATGTTGGAGATATAGCAGTAGCAAAGCTAGAACAACCAGATCTTCCTCGGGTAGAGTTTCAATTTCAACCGATGCCTTGCCAAGGGGTGGATGTTTTTGAGCCGTGACGAATACCCACCTTTGCTTTTGGGTCCGTACCTCCCAACACAACGCCGTGGGTCATGATTTATTTGATTAAGTAGCCATTTGTACTCGTGATAAAAAACAAAACGTCATTTTTATGCCTCCGTCCCCAAAGGTGGCCGGAGGCATCTTTTTTGGGGTTGTCCGTCCGTACGGGCTCAACCTCATTTTTCTCAGCAGCCACATGTCTGATTGATATCCACACACAGTCACGTGAAAAAGTAAGTACACCCCATGTAAAGTTTTGACTTTTTCAACATATTTCAACATACAGCTATTTGATCTTCATTTCAACAATATTGACAGATAAAGGTGATATAATATAACAAATATCATGAAACATTTACATTTTGTAGTCCATTGCATAATTTAAATAAACATAAATGCAAATTTCGCATGTGGAAAAAGTAAGTACACCCCTACATGTATCACTACTTCAAATACCTAAAATTAGAATCAGGTGCATCAGCTCAGGTGCAAATGATTAGAACATCGTTAGAGAGGATCTTGGAGGAATTTGTCTTATGTAAACCTCAGACATTTAGTTTGGTTTGCTCTGTTGTTGAAGTGTGTGGCGTCACAATGCCGAGATCAAAAGAGCTGTCTGAGGCCTTCAGAAAGAAGGTTATATATGCCGACGAGTCTGGGAAGGGATTTAAAAAGATCTCCAAACAATTTGAAATCAATCATTCGACTGTCTGGAAGATCATCTACAAGTGGAGAAGATTCCAAACAACTGCCAACTTGTTAAGGCCAGGCCGCCCCAGCAAGTTCAGGCCTGGCCGCCCCAGCAAGTTCAGCCCGAGAGCAGATCACAAGATGCTGAAAGAAGTCTCTAAGAACCCCAGAATTTCATCACGGGACCTACAGGTAGCTCTTGCTACTGTTGATGTCAAAGTGCACGAGTCTACCATTAGAAAGAGGCTGCACAAATTTGATCTACATGGGAGGTGTGCCAGGAGGAAACCTTTGCTGTCCGAAAGAACATTAGGGCAAAACCAAAGTTTGCCAATGAACACCGAGGCAAAGACCAGCACTTCTGGAACAATGTGCTCTGGACAGATGAGTCAAAGGTGGAGCTATTTGGCCACAGTACCAGAAGACATGTTTGGCGAAAACCAAAGACAGCATTTGACCACAAGAACCTGATACCAACTGTAAAGCATGGTGGTGGAAATATTATGGTTTGGGGCAGCTTTGCTGCATCAGGGCCTGGGCAGCTCACCATCATATAATCCACTATGAATTCTTCATTGTACCAGAGGGGCTTGAGGATAATGTGAGGCCACCTGTCGGAAAGTTGAAACTCAACCGAAGGTGGACCTTGCAACATGACAATGACCCGAAACATACCAGTAAATCCACCAAGGAATGGCTGAAAAGAAAGAAATGGAGGGTTCTGGAATGGCCAAGTCAAAGCCCGGATCTAAATCCCATCGAGATGTTGTGGGGCGATTTGAAACGAGCTGTGCATGCAAGAAACCCCTCAAACATCGCACAGCTGAAAGAATTCTGCATGGAGGAGTGGGCAAAAATTTCTCCCAGTCGGTGTCAGAGACTGGTAGACAGTTATAAGAAACGCCTACTTGAGGTTGTTTCTGCCAAAGGGGGCAATGCCACCTATTAGTGCCAAGGGTGTACTTACTTTTTCCACATGCGAAATTTGCATTTATGTTTATTTAAATTATACAATGGACGACAAAATGTAAACGTTTCATGATATTTGTTATATTATATCACCTTTATCTATCAATATAGTTGAAGTGAAGATCAAATAGCTGTATGTTGAAATATGTTGAAAAAGTCAAACTTTACATGGGGTGTACTTACTTTTTCACGTGACTGTATATAGTATGATTGTGATTGTGATTGGTGTGAAAAATGAAGAAGTGTACAAAATGTAAGCAATTACTGAATACATAGTGGTCCTACACAATTCATACGTACAGGGCCTTCAGAAAGTATTCACACTCCTTGACTTTTTTCACATTTTATGTTGCAGCCTGAATTTAAAATGGATTAAAGATTTTTTTTGATTTTTTTTTTTTTTTAAAGAAAGATTTTACTGAATTTATCAAAGGGTGAAAGGTGCGAGGAGAGCTCGGCGGGTGAAGTACCAACCGAGAATAAAGGTGTGGAGGTTGAAAGAGGTGACTAAGGGAGGCATTAAAAGAGAGGCTGAGTAGGGTAGAGGATGATGTGGTTGAGCTTGAACGTGGTTGGATGTCAATGAAAGATAGTCTGTTGGGAGCCATTGGTGAGGTATGTGGGTGGACAAAAGGACCACCGAGGCACTCGGAAACATGGTGGTGGGATGATGAAGTTGGAAAGAGGATTGACGAGAAGAGGAAGAAGTTCAAGGAGTGGCAGAAGGCGAAGGGTACGGGAGCAGAAAAAGCAGAGCATGAAAGTTATAAGGCAGCCAAGAAGGCTGCAATGAAAGAGGTAGCAAAGGCGCAGGAGACATGTAGGAAAATGTTCGGAGAACGCTTGGATTCGGAAGAGGGTCAGAGAGCGGTATTCAGGATTGCAAAGCAGATAGCGAAAGAGAGGTGTGTTGTGATGGGGCGAGTTGCTTGAAGGATGAAGTGGGACAAATCGTTGTGGACCCAGATGGAATTAAAGGAAGATGGAAAAGATATATGGAAATGCTGTTGAATACAGAGAATGAATGGGATGGCAACACAGAGAGTAACCCAGTTTTAGGACCGGCAGAGAAGATAACTGAGAAGGAAGTTGAGGAAGCGATAAAAGCAATGAAGAGTAGAAAAGCGGGAGGGCCGACGGGATTTGTGGGAGATATGTTGAAGGCAGCAGGAAGTTGGGGTATGAAGAGAATGGCAGAGATCTGTAATCTGGTGGTGAAAGAAGGCCACATTCCAGTGGCTTGGGAACTGAGTACCCTCGTCCCTCTGTACAAGGGCAAAGGTGACCCTCTGGAGTGTGGCTCGTACCGAGCGATAAAGTTATTGGAGCATGGAATGAAGGTATTGGAAAGGGTGTTGGAGAGGAGGATACGGAAGAAGGTGAAGATCGACGAAATGCAGTTTGGATTTATGCCAGGAAGAGGAACGACAGACGCGCTCTTTATTGTGAGGCAGTTGCAGGAGAAGTACATGGAGAAGAGGAAGAAGTTGTTTCTTGGGTTTGTTGATCTGGAGAAAGCATTCGATAGGGTTCCACGCGAAGTATTGACATGGGCATTGAGGAAGTTAGGAGTGGAGGAATGGTTGATCAGAGTAGTGATGGCAATGTACAAAAGAGCGCGCACAGCTGTAAGGACGAAGGACGGGAACAGTGGTGAGTTTGAGGTGAAGGTGGGAGTGCATCAGGGGTCGGTACTAAGTCCACTACTATTTGTAGCTGTGATGGAGGTGCTGGCTCAGACCGTAAAGGAGGGTTTACCGTGGGAGTTGTTGTATGCAGATGATCTGGTGTTGATTGCGGAAAGTATGGATGGACTGAAGGAAAAGATGAACAAGTGGAAGGAATGTATGGAGACAAAAGGTCTGAAGGTGAATATAGGAAAGATGAAGGTGATGGCAAGTGGTAAAGCATGTGGTGAGGTGGAAAGAACTGGGAAGTGGCCATGTGCTGTGTGCAGGAAGGGTGTCCGAGTGAACTCCATTCAATGTACAATGTGCGCTGAGTGGGTTCATCAAAAATGTAGTGGTCTGAGAGGGTCATTAACCAGTGTGGCAGCTACATTCAAATGTAAGGTGTGCACAGAGGGAGCTGCAGATGGAGGAAATGTTGAGTTGGATCTTGCAGACGGCGTGAAGCTGGAAGGTGTGAAGACATTTTGCTACCTCGGAGACATGCTGAATGGAGAAGGTGGATCAGACTCGGCAACGGTTGCTAGAGTGAGATGTGCATGGACGAAGTTTCGGGAACTGAGTGGCGTGCTGATGAGGAGGGGAGTGTCGTTGAAGCTGAAGGGAATGCTGCATGTTTGAGAAGTGTTATGATTTATGGCAGCGAGACATGGGTCATGAATGTCGAGCAGCAACGAAGGCTGGAAAGGGTGGAAATGCGAATGGTTTGATGGTTGTGCGGAGTATCGTTGAGAGAGAGGAAGACAAATGATGAATTGCGAAAGATGATGGGAATAGAGCCTGTGATTGATGCTGTGAAGAGGAACAGGTTGAGATGGTTTGGTCATGTGTTAAGGAAGGATGAAAGTGACTGGTTGAGAAGAGTGATGGAAATGAATGTTGAAGGAAGTAGAGGACGGGGAAGACCGAGAAAGACTTGGCTAAAGATGGTGGAAGAAGAAATGCGGGCAAGGGGGTTAACCAGGAGAGATGCAGAAAATAGGGCAAAATGGAGAAGATTGTCATGGGGACCGCAAGGCTAACCCCCGCTCTTGCAGGGAAAATGGCTTTAAAATGCATGTTGTTGTGTTGTCAACAAGGCATATGTTAATGTTGGAGATATAGCAGTAGCAAAGCTCGAACAACCGGATCTTCCTCGAGTAGAGTTTCCATTTCAACCGATGCCTTGCCAAGGGGTGGATACTTTTGAGCCGTGACGAATACCCACCTTTGCTTTTGGGTCCGTACCTCCCATCACAACGCCGTGGGTCATGATTTATTTGATTAAGTAGCCATTTGTACTCGTGATAAAAAACAAAACGTCATTTTTATGCCTCCGTCCCCAAAGGTGGCCGGAGGCATCGTGTTTTTGTGTTGTCCGTCCGTACGGGCTAAACCTCATTTTTCTCAGCAACCACATGTCTGATTGATATTCACATATATAGTATGATTATGATTGGTGTGAAAAATGAAGAAGTGTACAAAATGTGAGCATTTACTGAATACATAGTGGTCCTACACAATTCATACGTACAGGGCCTTCAGAAAGTATTCACTCCCCTTGACTTTTTTCACATTTTATGTTGCAGCCTGAATTTAAAATGGATTAAAGATTTTTTTTAATTTTTTTTTTTAAGAATGATTTTTTAAAGAAAAATGAGATTTTTTTTGTCTCTGGTCTGTGCACACATAATACCCCATAAAAATTCTTACAAATTAATTTAAAATGAAAAGCTGAAATATTTTGAATCAATAAGTATTCAACCCCTTTCCTATGACACTCCAAATTGAGCTCAGATGCATCCAATTTCCATTGATCATCTTTGAGATGTCTCTACAAGTTGATTGTAGTCCACCTGTGGCCATTTCAATTGATTGGACATGATTTAGAAAGAAACACCTTTCTATATCTTTTGAACACTCTTTGAATTATATAAGGTCCCACAGTAGACAGTGCATGTCAGAGCAGAAACTCCACCATGAAGTCCAAGGAACTGTCTGCAGAACTTCAAGATAGAATTGTGAGGAGGCCTAGATCTAGGAAAGGCTATAAAACAATTTCTAGAGTGTTGAAAGTTCCCAAGAGCACAGTGAGCTCCATCATTAGGAAATGGAAATAATATGGAACTACCCAGACTCTTCCTGGAGCTGGCCGTCCGACCAAACTGAGCAACCGGACAAGAAGGACCTTTATCAGGGAGGTGAAGAAGAACCCAATGACCGCTCTGACAGAACTACAGAGTTCTTTAGCTGAGATGGCAGAACCTGCCGGGAGGAAAATAGTCTCTGCAGCACTTCACAAATCTAGGCTTTATGGGAGAGAAAAAGGCACATGACAGCTCACCTGGAGTTTGCAAAAAGGCACGTGAAAGACTCTAGGAGCATGAGGCAAAATATTCTGTGGTCTGATGAGATGGAAATTTAACTCTTTGGCCTGAATGTAAAGCGCTACGTCTGACGGAAATCGAGCACAGCTCATCACCCATCTAACACCATCCCTACTGTGATGCATGGTGGAGGCAGCATCATGCTATGGGGATGCTTTTCATCAGCAGTGACTGGGAGACTTGTTAGGATACAGGGAACAATGGACGGAGCCAAATACAGGCACGTCCTTGAGGAGAACCTGCTTCAGAGCGCAAAAGAGTGCCATGCAATCTTTAACGTCCACCAACTTATGTCCGTAGACGGGACGCCCAGTTAAACGTCCATCCGAGGGACGGAACACTCTTTGATGAATCACGCTGCCTGAGAAACACCAGGACGACGAAACCTGAGAAACACACACTTGGTGTGTCTTTTGTCTGCTGGGTTTCCCCCGTTTCACTGTCAAAGTGTAAACTGAAATCTGCAGCTTGTAGTAATTTATACATGTTTGGTTCTGATTGTACTTTTGGGAAATTAGTTTTACATGCAGTAATATTGAAATTTATATTAATTGAGGAATAATTAAAAAATGAATCCTCCCATCTCCCCTAACCCTCGTGTTCATGTGTAGGGACCTTGTGGAGCCGGCTGGGTACTCCTGGCCCTACGGGGGGGAAGGTTGCGAGAAGCAAGACATCCTCCGGTAGTTCTTCCCGGTACCAACAGGACGATGATGCAGAAGTGCAGTTGGCTTGGGGAGCCGTGCTTCGCAAAAAAAGCAAAAGTCGTGCAGAAGCCCCTATGTCTAAGCTACCTTCGCTTCAGATAAAGATCACTCGACGGTCTTCCGAAAGCGAGTGACGCAACTGCACATGAGTTCTCCAAGGTGGACTACAGAGCACTCCAGGATTTTGTTTGTTTGGATTGTACGAGCTGCTTTAGCCACGCCATCGTTTAGAGAAAGAGGAAGGCTTATTTGTTTTGTATTGCATTGCTTTCAACCCTATTCTTTTTTTAACCAATTCTGTCTTCTGTTAGCAAAAGCAACATATACGTTTTCTCGTACCTGCTGTGGCTGTTCGTATGTCCTGATTGGTTGTGAATCTTGGCCTGAGGTTTCCCATACTTACCTGGTGCTGTTGAGTGGTAACTGTGCACGTGTGAATCGCACGGGAGCCCAAATGGGAGCCCAAATCATTTTGGGAGCCCAAATGAAGCTCCATAACATGCCATGATGTCCATTTTGAATAGGCCGCCAAGCTAGCCGATCTGCCCGACCTGGTGTGTATATATATATATATATATATATATATATATATATATATATATATATATATATATATATATATATATATATATATATATATATATATATATATATATATATATATATCTATCTATCAATTTGCTTTGTGTACGACAAATTATTTCCAGTAAAAATCTATGGAGGGTTTGCTGCGTGTTATTTCACAATCGCTTTCACCTGGCGGTGTTTTTATTGTCCTTTTAAGGAGTTATTTCCCATTGGAGAGAATCCTCGGGCATTTCCACGGGCAACAGTCGCTGCATGAACAGGTTTGCGTCATTTACCGTCCACTCTCTTTTCCGGACTTCACCTTTTTTAGGGGGAGAAAAGACGAGCAAGAGCGGCAGTGAAGCCCAAATGGACCACTTCCTCTACTTGACTACAATAGCAGCAGTTGGGCCACCATGGTGATCCTCACCGAGGCAGCTGGAGACTAAATGCCAACAGCCGCCCGGCATCCGCCTGTCTGCGAGAAATGAGTCGTGGCGTCGATACCTTGAGGAAGCGTGCTCGATTGGGAACACGATGACACGCACCTCTCCGAGGAAGGTAGAGCCGATTAAAATCTGCCGGAATATTTGAACGGTGACGATCGCATGAGAGGATGGCTCGGAATCTGTTGGAAGTTGAGCTGACGCCTTCAAAAAGCTCTTGTTTCTGAGCCCGCAGGGTTGATCGCGCTTCCGCTGATCGTGGTGAACCTGCCGAGTACAGAATAAAACGCAACCCAGGTGATTGTCGTAAAACAGTGTTTTCTTACATCCATCTTCATGCACATTGTATGCTGCACGACATGCCGCCACACTGTGCGCACCACACACACCTGGTGTTAAAATCATGGCCTTATCCTTTGGAAAGGCTGTTGGAATGACTCCCATTGGTTGTTTCCTGAACATATGAGGTTTGCCTCAACCAAACCATTAAAGAACTGTGAGCCTTTCTGACTCATTGTTTCTTAGAGAAAGAAAAATCCCTCTTTAGCCCTAGTTTTCATTCCCATACTTAATATATGTTTGAAAACTTTCATATGGAAGTGGAAGCTCCTGGAAGTGGAGAGCCGTGGTCGATATTTGGTTTGCATTGGATCAGTACTTGTACAACTGTATGTAGAATACTTTTAATTTTGTACCTTTACCAACAATTGTATTCCCGGTTGGATTGCCAAGTGAGCTCCAGTTTTTAAAAACGTACCTGTATATATACCTTTGCTTGTACCTGGACAGGATGTCCACAAATGATCGTTCCAAATTGAAACCGTAATAATGAAATGGAATGAATACGGTTTGCTGCATCTGAAACGTTTCTCAAAGTTTTATTGACTATTTTTGTTTGTTTCCAGGTGTTTTCTGTGACACATGACGTCAAACTTGCTGTAAATAGTCACACTTACCTGCCAATGAAAAGTTCAGTGTGTGTTGCCTGGTTTAAAGTGACCGAATCAGTTACGCAGGTGACACGAAACTCCAGGACACCCTAGTTAAGGCAGCCATCATGGAGGCATCCTGCAGAGGAAGGGGGCGGGCCGGCCAGGTACAAGGGGTGAGGATGTTGGGATTGAGATGTCCCCATAATTCCATTGGGATTCAGATGTCCCCATAATTCCATTGGGATTCAGATGATCTTTACGAATCCCGACAATAAAACTTTGAGAAATGTTCGTTTACCTGCAACAAACCACATTGTTGTATCCCATTTAATTATTATTTTATTACCTTTTGAATCTGCAACAGTAATTAATAGACACCTTGTATTATAATTATAATAATAATTGTAGTCATGCATGACAGTTCTTGGTGCCACACAAACAATACTGTAAATGTATGTTTATTGCATCAGGTGATCCACAGGTAACAGTGATTTACAAAGGGTGCAATATCAAACCATGTAAGGCTAATTACGTACAGCGGTCATACCTGTTATTATATCGTTTGTATGTTTTTTTTTTCTTTGTTTTTTCTTTCTTTCCATGATTCAAATGATTTTGACCATTTAGAACATGTGAAGGTAAACCTTTTCCAGAAATAAAAAAAAAAATCAACAATGTCTGACTTGTTGGGAGTGAAGGAGGATGGGTCGTTTTTTTTGGAGTACATGTAAAATAATGTTTCACATTTTGAAATGAATGACATGACTGAGTTTATTCATTTGGGTTACTTGTCCAATTAAATTATTTCCTGCTTGAAAGGAACCACAGGTACCAGGAGTTTACCGAGGGGTGAAAACGTGCTCCTGAGCACCACACCAACAAATAAACAATAGGGAGCATTTCACAGTGCAAGGCCCCAATGTGCTATTATATAGAACTAGTGGGACTACCTGGTATTGCCCGATACTGTTCTAATCCAGTTGGATTCTTAAGAAGTCAAACTTTTGTGGGTGCCGAAAACACTTCCCGACACCCACGAAGGAATGGGGTCGGGGATCATTTAATATTACATTGCACGTCGCTGCACAGGTTGAGCCAGTATGGAGCGATCTTTATTTATTTGTTGTCTAAAACACTCCCAGGCACTCACTGATGAACCTCTGAAAGTTTGACGAAGATCCATTCAGCCATCTCTGAGAAAGATGCCGACAGACAAGCAGCTCTCTTATCTATCATCATCATCATCATACGAAAATACATAATTTGGTGTCTGTCCTCAATACATTCGGTCGTTACTCAGTCGCTCTGTCAAGTTTGGTCCAGATTAGTTAAGGGTCACATGATGGAGGTTGTCATGATTTAACTTACCCTCCACCCCCACTTCTAATAACAAAAGTAATAACACTTATGATAATAGAATATTAATGGTATCACAAAACATTAGTAATCTTACTATAATTCACCAAATGTCCGTCTGTCTGTCTGTCCGTCCGTCCATTCCCAGGTACCGCAAAAACGGCTGAACGGATCGCAACGATATTTTGGGTGCGTAATCCTGGGATCGCCTGGAGTAAAATAGGCCGTATTGTTTTTCCAATTTCAGCTTTGGTCTCCAGCATTTTCAGGTTTGGACTCCCGCCTAACCCTTCTTTCATCAAGCCGCCGGAGTGGCATCACTCCGGCGGCTGGCTACGGGCGCAGGGGGGGTGACGTACGGTAGGACTTCACACAACCCTCTCTACAGAGAGGAGTCTGTAGATGATGGAAAGACCACCAACCTGCCTGTGGTGAGTGAGTGAGAGGCCCTTGGAGTTAGCTTCATCGTGGGAGATTCCAATGATTCTGAATGCTTTGGTTTCAACAGCGTGAAGACGAGCTAGGTGTGAGGCAGGAGCACCAGCCCAGAGGGGAGAGCAGTATTCCATTGAGCTGCGGATGAAAGCCTTGGATGTGGTGAGGATCTCAGGTGTGCCAAGGAAGGACTTCGCACGACGGAGGATGCCCAGTCGGTGGCTGGCTTTGGAGGCCAGATTTGAAATGTGGTTTTCCCAGGAAAGATCATGGCAGATAGTGAGACCCAAAAGCTTGAGTGACAGAACTTCTTGGAGAGGATTATTCACCATGCCAGTGGATGGGAGGGTTGTCCAGTCGGTCTTTTCAGAGAGACATCATAAGAGTGTGAGATTTGTCAGGATTGAAAGACATGTTCCACTTGTTTGCCCAGTCTGTGATTTTGTCCAGGTCTGCAGAGAGTGAGGAGGCTGCAGACTGCCGATCTGAGGGATGAAGAATGGAGCGACAGAGAGTAGAGTCATCAGCAAAGAGATAGAGAGGATTTTCAAGAGAGTCAGAGAGATCATTGATGAAAGACCAGAAAAAGCACAGGGCCCAGAACACTGCCTTGGGGAACTCCAGCCTGAACAGGAAGAGGAGATGAGAGAAACCCATTCAGGACCACACGTTGACTACGGCTAGAGAGGGAGTCCGCCAGCCATGCGTGGAGATTTCCATGGATACCAAAGGAGGAGAGTTTGGTGAGCAGAGCGGGGTGCCAGACCGTATCGAAGGCACGTGATATGTCAAGGGAGACAGCTCTAATTTCCTGTTTGGCATTGAGGACCTCCATCCATTGTTGAGAAAGCAGAAGCAGCATGTCCAGAGTAGAGTGACCAGGTCTGAAACCAAATTGATGATCAGAGATCAAGCCATTGGAGAAGAGGAAAGATTTCATATCTGAAGCAATGATGGATTCCATGAGTTTGCTGATAATTGGGAGAAGGCTGATTGGTCTGTAGTTGCTGGGATCTGTTTTTGCACCTTTTTTGTGCAAAGCGGTGATGTTGGCAGATTTCCAAGCAGATGGCCGATGACCTTGAGCAAAAGAGAGGGTGAAGAGAACAGAGAGAGGGAGTGAAAGAGCGGAAGAACAGGATTTTAGGACCCATGGGCTGATGCCGTCAGGTCCAGTTGCAGAATCAGAGTCGAGGGTTGACAGAAACTTTTCCACCTTGTCAGGAGGAAAGGACACAGAGTCCAGGAGCAGCTGGGTACGACTGGGTACGGTGGGTACAGAGAGGGATGGGTTTGGGACACAAGATTTAGAGGCAAACACAGAGTTGAGGCATTCAGCTTTTTCACGTGCGGAGTCAGCCGTGTGGCCGTTTGAGGTGAGGGAGGGGATGGAGGGGGAACAAACACCAGAAACAGATTTGACCAGATGCCACCAGGATTTGGAAGAGGGAGACAGATAAGAGAGTTCTGTCCTGAGAACGGAGAGATATTGTTTCCTGGCTCTCCTGAGGGTGGACACACACTTGTTTCGGGCTTTGTGAAAGGAAATGAGATTTCCTTCCATTGGATTTGCTTTCCAGGAGACGAAAGCAAGTTGTTTCTGGGAAATAGCCTCACCACAAGATTCCGTGTACCATGGACGGGAGGAAGGGTATGACAACTGAAGACGAGAAGGGATAAATCTGTGCATGAGAGAGAGCAATTTACTTTGGAAGAATTCCCAGGATGAGTTGATGTCAGAGGCGGTAGAGATGGGAGACCAGTCCAGATGATTGATGGCTGCTTGAAGACCGTGCCAGTTGGCCTGAGTGAAATGCCAGACTCGTCGACGCTGAGGAGGCTCTCTGAGAATGGTCAGAGAGATGTCCACTTTAACAAGCACATGATCAGATGAGCCGATTGGAGCAGAAGAAGAGCAGCAGACATTTTCAGGGAAGTTAGTCATGACCAAGCCCAGAAGAGAAGATGCTCTGTTGACTGAGATTGACAGATTGTGTCAGTCCCAGTGAGTCACAGAACTCCTTTGCTGAAGAGCCATGGCTGGTGAGAGAGGGACCCACGCCCAGCCAACTGGCATGGTGACAGTTGAAATCACCACATATGAGGAAGGGAGAGTTGGGATGGGTAGATAGAAGTTGGTCCATATTATCAGACAGCGAGATGTAGATGGAGTCATCACTGTTTGGTGGACGGTACAACACACATATGAACAAAAGGTGGGAGCGAAGGGGAAGCCGTAGCCAAAGGTATTCCTGGGGGTGAGGTGGAGAGAGGGCAGTGCAGGGCGAGTGAGGAAGAGTTTTTTTTATAAAGATAGCAACCCCACCTCCAGGACGAGGCTCAGGTCTATCATACCGGAGGAGGGAGTAACCTGGTAGAGATACCAAGGAATCAGAGACATCATGAAGGAGGAAAGTTTCTGTTAAGCAGATCACGTCTGGTCTGTCAGAAGCAACCTGTATGGGGAGATCAGTCAAGTTTGAGCGAAGGCCCTGGATGTTTGAGGTCCATACTGTTGAGGAAGGGGGAGCATCGGATACAGAACAGGGGGGGGGGGGGAGCGGTAGGGTAAGATGTGGAAGACGAGGAAGAGGTAGGGAGAGCTGTTGAAGGTGTCAGAGATTTCAGAATAGCTTGGAGAAAGGGAAGAATGGGGTGGACAAAAGGTTTGATGGTGATTGGGTGAGGCGCAGTGAGGTGTTATTTGAGGAGGGGGAAGAGTGAGGCAGAAGGTTGAGGGAGATGAAGGTGAAAGTTGGAAGGAGGAAGAAGCGGGGAGGACGCTTTGAGGAGGAGGGGTGAGAGGGGAGTCTAGGAGGGGAGGAGCGAGGGAGAGTCTCGGAGGGGAGGGGTGTGGGGGGAGTTTAGGAGGGAAGGGGCAAGGGGGGAGATTTGAAAGAGATGGGTGATGGGGATGATTTGGAGGGGAGGGGAGGGGCAACGGGGTAGATTTAGAGGGGAGGGGTGATGGGGAAGTTTTGGAGGGAAGGGGTGATGGGGAAGATTTGGAGGGGAGGGGCAAGGGGGAAGATTTGAAAGGGATGGGTGATGGGGAAGATTTGGAGGGGAGGGGCAAGGGGGAATATTTGAAAGAGATGGGTGATGGGGAAGATTTGGAGGAGATGTGTGATGGGGAAGATTTGGAGGGGAGGGGCATGGGGGAAGATTTGAAAGAGATGGATGATGGGGATGATTTGGAGGGGAGGGGCAAGGGGGTAGATTTAGAGGGGAGGGGTGATGGGGAAGTTTTGGAGGGGAGTGGTGATGGGGAAGTTTTGGAGGGAAGGGGTGATGGGGAAGATTTGGAGGGGAGGGGGAAGATATGAAAGGGATGGGTGATGGGGAAGATTTGGAGGGGAGGGGCAAGGGGGAATATTTGAAAGAGATGAGTGATGGGGAAGATTTGGAGGGGAGGGGAAAGGGGGTAGATTTGGAGGGGAGGGGTGATGGGGAAGTTTTGAAGGGGAGGGGTGATGGGGAAGATTTTGAGGGAAGGGGTGATGGGGAAGTTTTGGAGGGAAGGGGTGATGGGGAAGATTTGGAGGGGAGGGGTGAGATTGGATTTTGAAAAGTGTATGATTAATGGGAAACGAACATTTATTGCAAAATGAGTTTCTTGACATTCGAGTCAAAAATACGATTGAGGACGCTGAAGGATGGGTGGAGTGCTGGAGAGTTTAGGGAATGAAAGATGCACTGTAAGAGATGGAATTTTTTTTTTTGGAATGAATAGATTTGGTGAGCAAGTCGAAAGCATCCTTTTATAGAAGAAGAATAAAAAGGTGTTATAGAATACGACAGAATACAGTTCTTCAGGGGACAGATTAAACATTTTTTAACAACGTGATCACGTGATCACAAACAACGTGGTCGAAGAACGAACGAACAAATAAGAATGAACAAACAGACAAGAACAGAGAAGGAAATATTTTTTGGTTTTTTTTTATTTGAGGAGATTTTAAAACAAGGAAGTATGGGGTGAAAAGACCGGGAAAAACAGAGACCGAAAGTAATTGCAGTGCGATCGAAGAACCGCTGAGACAAAAACAAAGCCTCAAGCCAAGGTCGGACACGGTAGCCTACTACACTAGGCCTCAGAATACACGACACAAAAGAACCGACGATTCTGTACACAGGTATGAAAAACCAACACAGAGAATCCTATTAAGGACACCCCAATAGGTACATACACCGAAAGAAAGATACAGTTTCGACAAAAACACAATTGTGAAAAATTACTTAACTTCGAAAGCGTGCGAGCAGGGACAGCTTTGAATAGACGTGACCTCCACTCAATTATTACACCCTTTAGACCCCTTCACACACATTTAGACCCGAACAAGCCGAACCGAGTCACTAAACAATCACAAAGCACGTGCACAAAGGCCTCATTTAGCAGTGATAGTTGTTGTGAAATATCAATCAAGTCCACAACTTTGTCCCATAGGTAGGTTTAATCTCAATCAGATCTCTGACATCATCCTGTAAAAATACATTCATGCAATATACATCAGGATCTTGGCATCATATAGAGAGCAACGGTTATCGGTTAAAGCAAGCTAGCCTAGAACATCAGCGGGTACGTACCATCCATCCAAGTCTATATGTCATAGAATAATGTTGCAGGAGTGGCCCTCTCATCGCGGACATCCGAGGTCTTATAGACGCCTCTCAGCGGTTTAAGTGAGCATCACACCTGGGTTCAACTTTGATCCATTTTCACTACATTCTCCCCGCCGTTAGAACTATACTACCGCTAGGCAGGAAGCAAGCGTGTGTCAGCATTAATTGATTGGTGATGTCAATTCCTTTCAGTCGGTCCATCCGTAACGGTCAGGGTGGCGAATTGCCCTGCCAGCACGGGTCCGGAAATTACCGGGTGCAACATCCCCAAGCCCGGAGTCCCCAGCATCGGAGTAGCCGCTGGAGGCAGGTGTCGAAGGGGGCACCGCAGTGCCTTCAGGCAGGGGTGTATCTGGTGTCGGGAGGGGTGGCAGATGCTCCATAGGCGGAGCATCGGGAGAGTCCATAGATTCGTAAATCGGTTCGTCGATATCCCCATAAGGGTCGATATCCCCACAAGGGGCGAGATGGCGTACGGAGACAGTGGACTCACGTCCATCGGCCAACATCACGCGAGCATGCTCGGGATTAGCCTGGAGTACCCGCACCTTATCCACTAAGGGATCGTACTTGCTCGAGCGAACCGCACGTTTGAGATAGGCCGGCCCCGGCTCAGCGAGCCAGCTGGGTAAAGAGCGGATACTCCCCGAGCTCCTCGGGTGGTGGAACAGTCTTTTGTGAGGAGTCTGGTTGGTTGCCGAACACAATAGGGCTCTGATCGAGTTCAGCGCCATAGGGAGCGACCAAGCCCATTTATCTAGGCCCTGGCCGAGGGTCCTGAGGCTTAGCATGACGGCCCTCCATATAATCCCATTAAATCGTTCGACCTGCCCATTCGCTTGGGGCCTGTACGGAGTGTTGTAGCTAGAAGCGAAATTATTTTGGAGCAAGAAGCTCCGCACTTCCTGGGACAGGAAGACCGCACCCCGATCTGTATGCACGTAGGCCGGATACCCAAACATAGAGAACAAATTCTGCAGGCACTATATGACTGTGGCGGCCGACATATGCTTGCACGTATAAGCAAAAGGGAATCGCGTGTACTCATCGACGATGGTGAGCAGATAACGAGAGTTACTCGACACCGGCAACGGCCCTTTGAAATCCATCGCCAATCTCTCCCACAGTCTGGTAGCCCTGACCAGCGTGCCCATGGGAGGGTTGTAAAAACGCGGTTTGAGTTCAGCACATACAGCGCAGTCGTGACAGATCCGGCGGATGTCCTCAACCGAGTACGGCAGATTCCCATGACGCACAAAATGAGCGAAACGCGTTACCCCAGGATGACACATAGTGTCGTGCAAAGTGCGCAGACCTTCCAAAGTTATGAGACCCACAGACGTAGCCGGCCGCGATAAGGCGTCGGCGACTAGGTTATCCTTCCCCAGGCGATATTTGATGGTGTCGCAGAAGTCGGCGAGTTCGATACGCCAGCGAGTGATTTTTGTCATTCTTAATGCGTTGAGCATGCAAAGTGTCGTACATAAACGCAACGCTCTGTTGGTCCGTGATGATTTGGAAGCATCGTCCGAGCAAGTACGGACGCCATCGCCGAATCGACTCGACGATCGCGTACGTCTCCTTTTCGACAGACGAATGCCTCCGCTCAGCGGAGGTGAGAGTCCGCGAAAAGAAAGCCACAGGGCGCCCTCCCTGGGAGAGAGTCGCCGCTATCGCATGATCCGAGGCATCACTCTCTAAGAAATATCAATCAAGTCCACAACTTTGTCCCATAGGTAGGTTTAATCTCAATCAGAGCTCTGACATCATCCTGTAAAAATACATTCATGCAATATACATCAGGATCTTGGCATCATATAGAGAGCAACGGTTATCGGTTAAAGCAAGCTAGCCTAGAACATCAGCGGGTACGTACCATCCATCCAAGTCTATATGTCATAGAATAATGTCGCAGGAGTGGCCCTCTCGTCGCGGACGTCCGAGGTCTTATAGACGCCTCTCAGCGGTTTAAGTGAGCATCACACCTGGGTTCAACTTTGATCCATTTTCACTACAAGTCATTTTGAAAGTCCCGTATTGCTCCGCATGCGCAACGCAGAGCATGTTTAAGCCGAAGGTTCACTCTGTCAGTCTATGATTGAGGAACTACTTATTTTAAATTGAACTATTGGCTCTGAATTTGGCAAACTGTACGAAATCTCGTCCCAAGCATGCATGTGCAGAGTAAGGTAATAGTTTTACTCTGTCAAACAAAACAGCGAAACAAAACTGAAAATCGGTCCAAACAGGAAGCTTGTTGTTTTAGACGACATTATAAAGGACACAAACACCAGGCACGAAGAACTAATGTAACATGTTAATTGTAAAATATAAAAGGTGATCAGAAGGCCCCTGCTCTCTTAAAGCTTCGCTAAATGTTGTACACCTGCTACTTCCACCTTATGGTTTATTACGGGCCACCAATTGTTTGATCAAGTCATGGCGGCTTATTAACTCAAGTGCTTTAACCAAGCAGCTCTTCAAGCCCGTTGGTTTGTGTTGAATCAAACTGTTGGCCATGTCCGTGCGGTTATCTTTGAAATTATGATTGTTAAAAGGCAGATCTTCCAGCCCAGGAACTTGGTTGTGACGCAGACTAGAAGAAAAGTATTGGTAATTTTGGTAATTTGTCATCCAGGTCTGCCATCATTTCCAGACGGAGCTGCGAAAATTCTTTCTCTTGTTCTGGTGGAGATAGGAGACAGAAATCAACAACACAACATCTCATCAACAGAATCCATTCAACTAAGAGCAAAATGGGTTTTTAATCATGTTGTGGTCCTAAAAGGTCCATGTTTAATCATCTTGTGGTCATAAAAGGTCCATGTTTAATCATCTTGTTGTCCTAAAAGGTCCATGTTTAATCATGTTGTGGTCATAAAAGGTCCATGTTTAATCATCTTGTGGTCATAAAAGGTCCATGTTTAATCATCTTGTGGTCCTAAATGGTCCATGTTTAATCATCTTGTGGTCATAAAAGGTCCATGTTTATTCATCTTGTGGTCATAAAAGATCCATGTTTAATGATCTTGTGGTCATAAAAGGTCCATGTTTAATCATCTTGTGGTCATAAAAGATCCATGTTTAATCATCTTGTGGTCATAAAAGATCCATGTTTAATAATCTTGTGGTCATAAAAGGTCCAAGTTTAATCATCTTGTGGTCATAAAAGGTCCATGTTTAATAATCTTGTGGTCATAAAAGGTCCATGTTTAATAATCTTGTGGTCATAAATGGTCCATGTTTATTCATCTTGTGGTCCTAAATGGTCCATGTTTATTCATCTTGTGGTCATAAAAGGTCCATGTTTAATCATCTTGTGGTCCTAAATGGTCCATGTTTAATAATCTTGTGGTCATAAAAGGTCCATGTTTAATCATCTTGTGGTCCTAAAAGGTCCATGTTTAATCATCTTGTGGTCCTAAAAGGTCCATGTTTAATCATCTTGTGGTCATAAAAGATCCATGTTTAATAATCTTGTGGTCATAAAAGGTCCATGTTTAATCATCTTGTGGTCCTAAATGGTCCATGTTTAATGATCTTGTGGTCATAAAAGGTCCATGTTTAATCATCTTGTGGTCATAAAAGATCCATGTTTAATCATCTTGTGGTCATAAAAGATCCATGTTTAATAATCTTGTGGTCATAAAAGGTCCATGTTTAATCATCTTGTGGTCATAAAAGGTCCATGTTTATTCATCTTGTGGTCATAAAAGATCCATGTTTAATCATCTTGTGGTCCAAAAAGGTCCATGTTTAATCATCTTGTGGTCCTAAAAGGTCCATGTTTAATCATCTTGTGGTCCAAAAAGGTCCATGTTTAATCATCTTGTGGTCTGAAAAGGTCCATGTTTAATCATCTTGTGGTCATAAAAGATCCATGTTTAATCATCTTGTGGTCCTAAAAGATCCATGTTTAATCATGTTGTGGTCATAAAAGGTCCATGTTTAATCAGCTTGTGGTCATAAAAGATCCATGTTTAATCATGTTGTGGTCTGAAAAGGTCCATGTTTAATCATCTTGTGGTCTGAAAAGGTCCATGTTTAATCATGTTGTGGTCATAAATGGTCCATGTTTAATCATCTTGTGGTCCTAAAAGGTCCATGTTTAATCATCTTGTGGTCCAAAAAGTTCCATGTTTAATCATCTTGTGGTCTGAAAAGGTCCATGTTTAATCATCTTGTGGTCTGAAAAGGTCCATGTTTAATCATGTTGTGGTCATAAAAGATCCATGTTTAATCATCTTGTGGTCCTAAAAGATCCATGTTTAATCATGTTGTGGTCATAAAAGGTCCATGTTTAATCATGTTGTGGTCATAAAAGATCCATGTTTAATCATGTTGTGGTCATAAAAGGTCCATGTTTAATCATCTTGTGGTCATAAAAGATCCATGTTTAATAATCTTGTGGTCCTAAATGGTCCATGTTTAATCATCTTGTGGTCATAAAAGATCCATGTTTAATAATCTTATGGTCCTAAATGGTCCATGTTTAATAATCTTGTGGTCCTAAAAGGTCCATGTTTAATCATCTTGTGGTCTGAAAAGGTCCATGTTTAATCATCTTGTGGTCATAAAAGATCCATGTTTAATCATCTTGTGGTCCTAAAAGATCCATGTTTAATCATGTTGTGGTCATAAAAGGTCCATGTTTAATCAGCTTGTGGTCATAAAAGATCCATGTTTAATCATGTTGTGGTCATAAATGGTCCATGTTTAATCATCTTGTGGTCCTAAAAGGTCCATGTTTAATAATCTTGTGGTCCTAAAAGGTCCATGTTTAATCATCTTGTGGTCCTAAAAGGTCCATGTTTAATCATCTTGTGGTCCAAAAAGGTCCATGTTTAATCATGTTGTGGTCATAAATGGTCCATGTTTAATCATCTTGTGGTCCTAAAAGGTCCATGTTTAATCATCTTGTGGTCCAAAAAGTTCCATGTTTAATCATCTTGTGGTCTGAAAAGGTCCATGTTTAATCATGTTGTGGTCTGAAAAGGTCCATGTTTAATCATGTTGTGGTCATAAAAGGTCCATGTTTAATCATCTTGTGGTCCTAAAAGATCCATGTTTAATCATCTTGTGGTCTGAAAAGGTCCATGTTTAATCATCTTGTGGTCTGAAAAGGTCCATGTTTAATCATCTTGTGGTCTGAAAAGGTCCATGTTTAATCATGTTGTGGTCATAAAAGGTCCATGTTTAATCATCTTGTGGTCCTAAAAGATCCATGTTTAATCATGTTGTGGTCATAAATGGTCCATGTTTAATCATCTTGTGGTCATAAAAGATCCATGTTTAATAATCTTATGGTCCTAAATGGTCCATGTTTAATAATCTTGTGGTCCTAAAAGGTCCATGTTTAATCATCTTGTGGTCCTAAAAGGTCCATGTTTAATCATCTTGTGGTCCTAAAAGGTCCATGTTTAATCATCTTGTGGTCTGAAAAGGTCCATGTTTAATCATCTTGTGGTCTGAAAAGGTCCATGTTTAATCATCTTGTGGTCTGAAAAGGTCCATGTTTAATCATGTTGTGGTCATAAAAGATCCATGTTTAATCATCTTGTGGTCCTAAAAGATCCATGTTTAATCATGTTGTGGTCATAAAAGGTCCATGTATAATCATCTTGTGGTCATAAAAGATCCATGTTTAATCATGTTGTGGTCATAAATGGTCCATGTTTAATCATCTTGTGGTCATAAAAGATCCATGTATAATAATCTTATGGTCCTAAATGGTCCATGTTTAATAATCTTGTGGTCCTAAAAGGTCCATGTTTAATCATCTTGTGGTCATAAATGGTCCATGTTTAATAATCTTATGGTCCTAAATGGTCCATGTTTAATAATCTTATGGTCCTAAAAGATCCATGTTTAATCATGTTGTGGTCATAAATGGTCCATGTTTAATCATCTTGTGGTCATAAAAGATCCATGTTTAATAATCTTATGGTCCTAAAAGGTCCATGTTTAATCATCTTGTGGTCATAAAAGGTCCATGTTTAATCACCTTGTGGTCATAAATGGTCCATGTTTAATAATCTTATGGTCCTAAATGGTCCATGTTTAATCATCTTGTGGTCCTAAAAGGTCCATGTTTAATAATCTTATGGTCCTAAATGGTCCATGTTTAATAATCTTATGGTCCTAAATGGTCCATGTTTAATAATCTTATGGTCCTAAATGGTCCATGTTTAATAATCTTATGGTCCTAAATGGTGCAACCTATCGATTTGTGAAGCAACCTTTACTCAGAGCATTTACATGATGTAATTTGAAATGTGCTTACATGGAAGTGAACAAAAGGCCTCCGAATATTAGCTACCGACCTGGTCGCGAAGTATTTCGGTCAGGGCCGATAACCCTTGGCCAATAGCCTTTGAATCAGAGCTTGGTTTCCCGTGATCCTTCTGGGTCTCCTCAGCCGGTGTGTGGGTGGATGTCCCTGGTAATGCAAGAACCAAGAATCAAATAAAAGCTCCAGCCAATACAAACGGCACAAAATATTTTGTCGTATCTTGCACTGTTAGACTAGAAAATAGAATTGGACCTGAATGTGTCGTGGATATGCCTCCGCCCACGTTAGATGTCAACCCACTGTTACGTTTGATCTCAATTAAAGGTCACATGAAAAATAATTAAAGGTCACATGAGAGAAATAAGTAGAAGAGAGAAAACCTCAGATCCTTCAAATTTGAATTGTGATCTGCAAAATGATTTTCAATGGGCACATGACTTTTGACCTTTTGAATCCCAAGTTGCAACGGGTAATCTTTGTATCGCAGTCGATACTTGTGCCAAGTTTGCTCGAAATCCGTTCAGTGGTTCACAAGTTATTGTAACAAAGATTCTCAATTAAAGGTCACATGACCATGAGTCACGGTTAGGGATGAAAGAGATGACGGTGCACTGCTTGTTTGAAGTCCGGAAGGGAAGTGAGACAGAACAGCTTCTGGAAGGTGGTTCCATAGATGACAGAAGTGAAGAATATAAGAAGAGTTGTGGTGTGCAGTCAGTGAGAATGTTGGAAGTTTAAGTAGGATATCATCATAGACAAGACACAGCACAGACCTGACACAGCATGGTACAGCACAGGCATGGCACAGACACAGCATGGTACAGCACAGACACGGCACAGATGCAGCATGGCACAGAAACGGCACAGGCGACACAGCGTGCCATAACACAGTACGTACTCTGCCCAGGCACATTCAGACACCACCCAGATACACTCAGGCACACTCGGACACCACGCAGGCACACTCGGACACCACCCAGGCACACTCGGACACCACGCAGGCACACTCGGACACCACCCAGGCACACTCGGACACCACCCAGGCACACTCGGACACCACCCAGGCACACTCGGACACCACCCAGGCACACTCGGACACCACGCAGGCACACTCGGACTCCGCCGACCAAATGGACGACGAATGCTTTGTCCAACCGTTGCAGGCTGACCCGATGTCCTGTATGTTACAGGATTGTCCTGTTTCATATTTTTCCGAGACGCCATTTGTGTCTGTGGTCGTGCTGTATCGTGTCCCTGCCGTGTCCCACCATTGTCTCCCTGTTGGGTCGTATCCGTGCTGAGTTCGTGACGTGATGTCCCATCCCAGTGGAGGGGGAAGGGAGTAGTGGTGGCGAGGTGAGATCAGTCGCCGGCAGACCAACACTGGTGTGTGATTCACTGCTCAAATCACCCGTGTCTATGACTATATGCTGGTAGCTCGGTCGAGATGGTGTTGCAGTTTCGAGCGACGGCTGTTTCTTCCGCTTAATCATGGGGATGGCATCCTCTCAATTGTGGCGAATAACCACAATATCTAGCCATCTCTGTTGTTCATAACAGTGCTCTGTAAAATGTTCCGATCACAAAAGCGAACATTTTGTAGGCCCGATATCCACACTCGGGTATTTCAGAAAAACCTCGTCCAATTTCTGGCAACCCTTGGATCTTTTGGCCATTGGTGGATCATGAAACCATCTGGGTTTCGATTACCACAACCACCAAGGATGCATCGACCCGGCATATTTGTAGAAATTGGAAAATTATTTACAGTTTGAGGTAAACCGGACCGTGATGTAGACTGTATGTATTTGGCGGTCGACTTCCTGGTATGACGTCACAGGTAATTGTGAAGAAGAAGATTTGGAGTTTTAATCGCAAAATTACCGACTTTATAAATCGGAAAAAGGCACATCATATCTATTTTGTGGTGTATGAAGTGATAGATAATTAGCGTTGAGGTGGTCTGGGCATTCGGGTTCCCCTTCAACAAGAAATTGTTCCGTATGAAGAAGAAAATAAGTGAGGTATTCGTGTCAGATGTGGACAGTGAAACATGGTGAATTCTTTCACATGAAATAATTTTCTTTTTTTTGTTAATTGTGAAAGTAGTGCACGCAGAATAAAAGACAAATTACGTGTTGGACATAAGTCTAACGAGGCATCAAAGAGATCAGGGCTCTAGGAGGTTCCTCGCTGAGGCGTAGCGAGTTTGGCCACAGACACATCACTAATTCAACAAGACACGACCAAGGAGGAGTGGGTAAAAACAAATAACGACGTGGATGAAACAACGACAGAAACGATTGATCCGGTGTAGGGATTGTTGATGAAATTTCACGAAGTCGGTTCAACCAAATGTCCACCACGCTCAGACCGGAAACAGGAAGTGAAAAACGGCCAAAAACCTTTTGACTCACCAGCTGTCTCACACTGATCTGGCCCCTCAGCAGAAGCACAGCCGGCTTTCCCGTTATCCATCTGGGTCTCCTTAGTCGGTGTGTGGCTGGATGTCTCTGGTAAAGCGAGAACAAACAAGAATCAAATCTAGCAAATCTAGCTCCACCCTCCAGGTCTTTAAAACAGCTGTTCACCACCATCTCTTATCCTCCCCCATCCAAAACCTTGATCTTTTCTACCCCCGCTAATTTCGGTCCCCTTGTGTTTTATACCTTTCCCCCCCCCCCCCCTCCCCTTCCCATGCCTCCTGCCCCCAAGCCCTCTCCCTCCCACACTTCTCCCTGCTCTCAAATGTTGTGGTTGTGTGCTTCCCCTTCTCTCCCCATCTTGTCTTCCGCTCCCTCTTTTTGTATATTTTGTTTGTCTGGTTGATTTGTTTGTGAAATAAATGTTAGCTCTTTCACGAGCCTCGATTCAGTGTACAAAAAAAAAAAAAAAAAAAAAAGGCCCAGCCCATACAAACGGTACAAAATATTCAGTTATGTGGAGTCAAAAAGATATATAGAATGAAACACTTTTTCTTTGGTGTGTGTTCATTGTCGAGGCTCGTGGAAGAGCTAGAATACGTACACTGAACGGATCAGGACACAACAGGCCAAAAGGAATAGTTGAGAGAGGGGGGAAACACCAACAGCAGCATTGAAGGCCAAGATGGAGGGAAACTTGGACAAGCAATGGGTGTGGAGAGGAATTGGGGGCAGCAGAGGATGCATGGGGTGGACAAGATGGATACATTACGAAACTCAGGAGGGAAAACAGAAAATTTGGAATGAGGAGGGATTGGAATGGGATAGAGGGTGGGAGCGGGGTTAATGAGGGTAGGAAAGATCATGGTTTTAGATTGGGGATGATCCGAGATGGTGGTGAACAGCTGTCTTGTAGACCTGGAAGGAAAAGAGAGATTGAAGAGGATGTGGAAGCTGGTTCCACAGGTGGGACAAAAAGAGAACAAATGAGTGAAGGTGAGCACTGATCCTGGACTTAGGTAGTTGCACCAGAAGGGGGAAGATGGTGGATTGTGTGTGCCCTGAAGATACCTGGGGGGGGGGGGGGGGGGGGGGACAAACAACGGAAAGAGGAGAAGGTGCAAGACCAGGAACGAGGTGGTAAAAGACAGAGAGACCACTGATATGTCTGTGAGGGCGTAGTGATAGACTCAGTGAGTCAGTGACCCTCCTCATCGTACACGATTAAGCAAATATCAGCAAGGTTCCTTTGTTACTTTGCTTTACCTTCACTTACTACAAAATACTTTGCTGTGCCTGTGCATGTCCACGACCATAGATGGCGATCCGTATTATTAACTACGAACTAGCAAGTTTCCGCATGGGATTCTAAACGGGGTAGGGTTGGGGGTGGCAAAAATGCAAATGGCGTCTTCTGTCATCGAGCCACCAAGCTGGAAGCAACAACTCACATTTATTGCTACATCTGATGCAAGTAAAATACTCTAATGGCGATCAGGTGCTCCATTTGAAACTGTTTGTTCAACATGTGTAGCTTTTTGATGCCTAGCGTCTGTAATAAAGATTTGTATTGGTGTCAAAGCCCGTGACACATTGCAAATTAATAGTAGGATTATATATTCCTAAAAGCATTGCTTTAATTCCAGTGGACAAATTGGTTTTCGGTTCAGCACAAAGTATTGTTACATGGAAGGGGGCGTCCATAGCTACACTGTGGTAAGTGCAACGTGGTCTGTGAGTTTCAAGTAGGTTAGATTGCCATGTAACAGGGCCTGTCATCATTTTGTTACATGTGATGCTGAGGAGGCAGCATATGTAATTTATACACAGGATAGTTAGGGTAATATGGTATGTGTAAATGCCTCTTGTTTGTGGGCGGGGCCAGGTGAGGTCGTCCCATCACAAAAAGCATCACGCGCTCCAGAAAGGATGGTCACGATCTGCCAGGCCAGTATGTGCCAGCCATGGTGGTGGTGCAATGCTCTATAGAGCCCGGAGGAAGTAATAGACTTATTTTGTTTGGGGGCTCCCCATGAGCAGGACAGCCCAGAGGATGACTCTTCCGAGAAGGATGAGGAGGGGTGGAGAGAACGTACACACCAGAGAGCTCCTGGAGTGAAGAAGAATTTCGGTGGAAAGGACGGAGGGTCACAAGGGCTGGTGCACACAACCCTGATGTACGTCATCGTCTTTGGCTTACTTCGTCGCTAGCTTACTTCGTCACTGGCTTGCTTCATCTTTGGCTCACTTTGTTACTGACTTCCATAATGGGCTGCCCATCGCATTGCAGATCGTGCCAAAGGAAACTCCTCGCCTGCAAATAACTGTTTGTATAGGTATGATCTGTGGTATCTCGTGTGGGTTTGATTTACTTAATTCTCATGTCTGTGTCTTTCCGATGAAGCATCTCCCGCGATGAAGCTAACTCCAAGGGCCTTTCACTCACTTACCGCAGGCAGGTTGGTGGTCTTTCCATCTTCTACCGACTCCTCTCTGGCCTTGCCTCCCCAGCTCTCTCTGGGCTCTGTCCCCCAAATATTCCTGCAGGCTGCAGAAGATCTGCCTGCAACCCTCTTATGGTTAAACTGCCAAAATCAAGACTTTCTGCTCACCTTCACTCCTTCATTCCTCTTTTCTCCCACCTCTGGAACAAACTCCCTCACTCTCTTCAATCCCACTCCACCCTCCAGGTCTTTAAAACAGCTGTTCACCACCATCTCTTATCTTCCCCCATCCAAAACCTTGATCTTTTCTACCCCCGCTAATTTCACCCCAAATCCTACACTTTTTTTAAATACCAACTTCTGTCCTGGAAGTCCTTGGTCTCCTTGTGCTTTATACCTCTCCCCTCCCCCCCCCCCCTTCCCACGCCTCCTCCCCCCAGGCCCTCTCCCTCCCACGCTTCTCCCTGCTCTCAGGTGTTGTGTTTGTGTGCTTCCCCTCCTCTCCCCATCTTGTCTTCCGCTCCCTCTTTTTGTATGTTTTGTTTGTCTGGTTGATTTGTTTGTGGAATAAATGTTAGCTCTTTCACGAGCCTCGATTCAGTATACAAAAAAAAAAAAAAAAAAGACGTTTGCGTGATCCCTCCTCCCTTTTCCTTTTTTTGTGTCTGTTGGCTCACTTACATTGTTCCGAACTGCTCGTCCCATCTAACTTTTCCGCCATATTCATTATGAGTAAATCCTTTAAAATGTAAGCAAACGTGTTCGAGGCATCTGCCTCCTGTGCGTGTGCCGTCAATTTCGGTTTATTTGGGCAACCTTGGGCACGGTAAAGAGTAGTAATAATTGAACGCAGTGCGATAGAACATAGAAACCGATCAGCCGTTTCCTGGGACAAAGGATCCCGGTGCTGAGGCACTGTGTTAATGGAGCGTCAGACGTGACAGTATTGTTTAATCACCAAAAAATCCCAGGGTTGTCGGAAAATTTTCAGAAAGGGAAAAATATTTTCTCCTCTCGCAAACCGACGAGAAAATTAACGCGTACAGCCTTGTCAGCTCTCCGCCAGGCGGATCCACACGGTGTTAGCTCTCTCTATCTGGCTTTGCTGGAATCTTATGAGAAATCTTTTACCAAAGCACGATGGGATGTGGAAGGGATCAAACTCTCTCATGTTGGACTCCAAATCGAATTCCCATTCTACAGTAGGGGGAATGGAGGGAGTAAAAACAGATACGGATGTCAGTCAGTTGCGATTTCAACTACAGAAAGCCTCAGTTTCCTCGTTATTTGAAAGACATTGGAAAATAAGTGAACAGACAACACCTCACCTTTTTCCTTGTACATCGAAAGTTTTTCCCAGTTGACTTTTTTGAGGATTGTTAAACACCTTGTTTCACACGGGTCGGAGAAATCGTAGCGAAGGGCGTAGATAAACGCCGCGCAAGCTTTTGCACCCTTTCCATGAAGTAAATCCAATAGGTCACGTGATGCCTGCAAATTGAATTGAACTTTAATAAAGTCGGAATGAAAGATAATTTCATGGTCATCAACAGACATGGCGGAAGTAGAGTCACACAAGTCACATGACAAACCAGGATATGCTCAAGGCAACTTATGAACATCTCCTTGGCTACGGACCCATTGTGGACAGGCCATTCTAAAACAACATGCGGAAACTTCTGCTGAGTTGCCACGACTATGGATCACGCAACTGCGGTTCCCAACCATTCTGTCCCCCAATCCACCATTAGATGTGACATGGAAATAAATAAATAACTGTATACCTTATTTTAAGAATCCATTGATATTCGAAAGAAATGCCTCAATTAAAGACTAGATGAGATGAGTTTCCATTGGCAAAACAAATATTAATATTGTAAATATAATTGTATAGCACAGAAAATTAATTTCTGGGATTCAATTTTCAATGTCACCACAAACCACTTTATAAATGATCTTTCTGACTCTCAGGAAAATCCTCTTTGTAGGTATATTTGCTGATGACTCCATCCTCAGCCGTGACATCCGTCATCCTTAATTCAGACATGCAGAAACCTCTTCCCTCTCTTCAGACCTTGATAAAAATCACAATCCGGTCAAACACCTGGAACATGTCTTTCAATCCTCACATATCTCTCACTCTCACTATCTCTCTCCGAAAGGACCATCTGGCAAACCCTCCTACCTGCTTTCTTAACAATCTTCTGAAGGAAGTTCAATCATTAAAGCTCCTGGGTCTCACTATCAGCCAGGATCTCTGTTGGGAAAACCACATTTCAAGGTTGGCCTCCAAAACCAGCCGCCGACTGGACATCCTCCATCGTACAAAGTCCGTCCTTGGCACACCTAAGCTCCTATCCACCAACAAGGCCTTCATTTGCAGTTTGATGGAGTACTGCCCTCCCCTTCGTCACACCCTGCTCAGCTTGACGCTGTGGAAACCAAGGCCTTCAGGATCATTGGAATCTCCCATGATGAACCTGAGTCTATGGGCTTTTCACCCCACCTTCACAGACAGGTTGGTGATATCTCTGTGTTTTAATAACAGAGATATTGTGGCGGACACAAAAGCCCACTGGCGTGGTGACATCATTCCGCGCACCAAGTGGGCGGTGGCCACGCACCAGGGGTAGGCGTGGCCTCATGATATACACCGGGCGCCCAGCCCGGAACAGTACAGTGTTACAGTGTAGTCTTACAATAAAGACGTTTATATGTTACCGCTTGTCCGCTTCCTCCTTGCTCACAAGCAGCGCGCGTAACGCCGCGCTTTACTGGTGACCCTCGACGTTGGATCTGCTGGAGCGATCCTTCCACACGCGACGCCATCGCCATGGCCGACTTCGTCAAACTTCCGGAATTTTGGGAGGCTCAGGCCGAAGTCTGGTTCGTCCAGGCCGAAGCCCAATTTCAGCTTCGGCGCCTCACCGGCGATGACACGCGCTATTGCCACGTCGTCGCCTCCCTCGGGCCCGGCACGGCCGCTCGAGTTGTGTCCGTCCTTCGCCACCCACCGAACGGCCACAAGTACGAGGCACTCAAGCGGCTACTCCTAGCCACGTTCGGCCTTACGGACGACGCACGGGCCGACCGCCTCCTGGATCTCCCCGAGCTCGGTGAGACGCGCCCGTCGGTCCGAATGGACCATATGCTGTCACTGTTGGGCGACGAAGCCCCCGGTTCGCTATTCCGGGCGCTTTTCCGGCGCCAACTTCCAGCGCAGGTCCGCCTCGCGTTGGCCGGGACCGAGCTAACGGAACCCCGAGCATTGGCGGCCGAGGCGGACAGGTACTTCGCCGCTTCGGACATGCGGGCGAGCGTCGGCGTGGCCGTCACGGCCCTCGACGCTGATGTTCAGCAGCATGTTCCACAGCATCAGCTTCTACAGCACGCTGATGTTCAGCAGCATGCTGATACGCACCTCGTGAACGCCGCCACGCCCCGCCCACCGCCGCGGCGAAAACCGCCACCGCGGGGAAACCCGCCAACTCCACCGGCCTGGCGGAGCCAGCCGCGCTCCTCCAGCTCCACCACCTGGTGCTGGTTCCACGCCAAGTTCGGCCACGAAGCTCGGCGGTGTCATCCGCCGTGCTCCTTCAACGGGTCGGGAAACGCCCGGGCCGGCGCTCAATAGTGGCGTTGAGCGCCGGCCATTCGAACAGCCTGCTGTTCATAACAGACACCTTCTCCAGGCGCCGTTACCTGTGCGACACGGGAGCGCAGGTGAGTGTCATTCCCGCCGGCACGTCAGACAAGCACGCCGCGGGTGGGGGCCCCGCGCTGCTTGCCGCGAACGGGACGTCCATCCGTACGTACGGAAAACGCTGCCTCTCTCTGCGGTTTTGGAGGGCAGGTTTTCCGATGGACGTTCGTCACCGCCGACGTGCCCATGGCACTGCTTGGCGCGGACTTCCTGTGCGCTAATGGGCTCCTGGTCGACGTCAAGCGCAGACGGCTTGTCCAGGCCGAGACGTTCAGCTCGCTCGCTTGTGCGTTGCCCAGCTCAACGAGCGGCTTGCCAAGCGGCTTGCCGAACGATTCGGTTCCGGCCACGTTGGTCTGTACGCTTCCGGCAGCGGACGCATTCACCCGCCTCCTCGCCGGCTTCCCGGCCCTCACGCGGCCCACCTTCTCGGCGGGGGCCGTCAAGCACGGGGTGGCCCATCACATCCCCACCGTCGGGCCACCGGTCTACGCCCGGGCACGCCGCCTCGAGCCGACGAAGCTGGCGGTGGCAAAAGCGGAGTTCGCTACCCTGGAGCGACTCGGCATCGTTCGGCGCTCAGAGAGCGCTTGGGCGTCGCCGCTGCACATCGTGCCGAAGCCCGGCGGGGGATGGCGACCGTGCGGGGACTATCGCCGTCTCAATGACGCCACGACTCCCGACCGCTACCCCGTCCCCCACATTCAGGACTTTTCCGCCCGTTTGGCGGGCAGGTCCTTCTTCTCGAAGGTGGACCTCATACGCGGTTACCATCAGGTCCCCGTCAGGCCGGAGGACGTCCCGAAGACGGCGGTCATCACGCCATTCGGACTCTTCGAGTTCTTGCGCATGCCCTTCGGTCTGAAGAATGCGGCTCAGGCGTTCCAGCGACTGATGGACAGCGTCCTGCGCGACTTGGATTTTGTCTACGTCTACCTGGACGATATCCTCGTCGCCAGCGCGTCCCGCGAAGAGCACCTACGCCACCTCCGCACGCTCTTCGAACGCCTGGGCCAGCATGGCCTGATTGTGAACCCCGCAAAGTGCCGGTTCGGCGCCGCCACAATCGATTTTCTGGGGCACCGTGTCACCAGGCACGGAGCCGTCCCCCTACCGGCCAAGGTGGAGGCGGTGAAGGGGTTGCCGCGCCCCCGCACGATCAGAGGGCTGCAGGAGTTCCTGGGCATGGTGAACTTTTACCATCGGTTCCTGCCCCGTATCGCCCAGCTCCTGCGCCCCCTGCACGAAGCTCTCCGAGGTAAGCCGGGCAAAGGCGACGTTACCTGGACCGAGCAGATGGACACGGCGTTCACGGGCGCGAAGCTCGCCTTGGCTAACGCCACCATGCTCGCGCACCCGGCGCCCGATGCACCGATCGCCCTCACCACCGATGCCTCGGACTACGTGGTGGGCGCAGTGCATGAGCAATGGGTGCGTGGAGCTTGGCAACCGCTGGCGTTCTTTAGCCGGCAGCTTCGCCCGCCCGAACGCCGTTACAGTACCTTCGACCGCGAGTTGCTCGGACTTCACTTGGCGGTCAGGCACTTCCGCCATCTGCTCGAGGGCCGGGCGTTCACTGCCTTCGTCGACCACAAGCCGCTGATCTTTGCGATGGGCAAAGTCACCGAGCCGTGGTCGGCCCGGCAGCAGCGTCACCTCTCGGCCGTGTCCGAGTACACGACGGACATCCAGCACGTCGCGGGGAAGGACAACCCGGTGGCGGATTGCCTTTCCCGGGCCGTCGCCCACGCAGTCCACCTCGGCATCGACTATGCCCGGATGGCAGCGGACCAGGCCGCTGACCCCGACGTCCAGGCCTTGCGGACCGCCGTCACGGGCCTCCGCGTCACCGAGGTGCCGTTCGACGGCGCGGGCGCGGCCCTCTTGTGCGACGTCTCCCTCGGGCGTCCTCGCCCCATCGTGCCCGCGGGCTGGCAGCGCCAGGTGTTTGACGCCATCCACGGCCTGTCCCACCCGGGCGCGAGGGCCTCCCAAAGGCTGATCGCCGACAAGTTCGTCTGGCATGGCCTCCGGAAGGCCGTCCGCGGCTGGGCCAGGACGTGCCTCACGTGCCAGCGCGCCAAGGTGCACCGGCACACCCAGGCCCCATTGGCCCCGTTCACGGTGCCGGAACGCCGGTTTGACCACGTCCACATGGACCTGGTGGGACCTCTGCCCCCCTCGCGGGGTTTCACCTACGTCCTCACCATGGTGGACCGCACCACCCGGTGGCCGGAGGCCGTGCCCTTGGCGTCGACAACGGCGGCCGATGTCGCGCAGGCTTTCATCGCCACCTGGGTCGCCCGGTTCGGCGCCCCCTCAGACATCTCATCCGACCGCGGCCCCCAGTTCACCTCGGAGCTCTGGGGGGCGGTTGCGCAGGGGCTCGGGGTCCGGCTGCACCGAACCACGGCCTACCACCCCCAGGCTAACGGCCTGTGTGAGCGATTTCACCGCTCATTGAAGGCCGCGCTCCGGGCCACCCTCCGCGACGGCGGCTGGGTCGACAGGCTCCCCTGGGTCCTGCTGGGCCTCCGGACGGCGCCCAAGGAGGACCTGCGCGCATCCGCGGCGGAATTGGTCTTCGGGCAACCGCTGCGGGTGCCGGGCGAGTTCCTCCCCGACTCCACGGCACCATGGTCCGCGGCACAGCAGCGCTCCGCTCTGCAAGAGACCGCCCAGAGGTTCGCCCCGGTGCCAACGGCATGCCACGGGCACCCACCGACGCACGTCGCCCCGGAGCTTCGCACGGCGGAGTACGTCTTCGTCCGCCACGATGCCCATCGGACACCACTGCGGCCCCCGTACGACGGGCCTTTCCGCGTGCTGGAGACCGGGGCGAAGCACTTCACCCTGGACATCGGCGGTACTCCTGACCGCGTTTCGGTAGACCGCCTCAAGCCGGCCCACCTCGATGTGGACCATCCACCGCCAGTGGCCCGACCCCCATGTCGGGGCCGCCCTCCTGCGGGCGGACCCCCGGCACCGCCCAGCCCCGCCGCCACGCCGCCCCCCGGTCCTGCACCCATCCCAGGGGCAGCCAGGGGCATCCCACCTGGCATCCCTGCACCCCGGACGCCGCCGATCGCCAGGGGGCGCTTCGGCCGGGTCATTCGTCTGCCCCGCAAACTGGCCCTCCAGGTGCGCGGGAATTCTGGGGGGGCGTGTGTGGCGGACACAAAAGCCCACTGGCGTGGTGACATCATTCCGCGCACCAAGTGGGCGGTGGCCACGCACCAGGGGTAGGCGTGGCCTCATGATATACACCGGGCGCCCAGCACGGAACAGTACAGTGTTACAGTGTAGTCTTACAATAAAGACGTTTATATGTTACCGCTTGTCCGCTTCCTCCTTGCTCACAAGCAGCGCGCGTAACGCCGCGCTTTAATATCACCACCGGGGTAATTCCGTTACGACCGATTGTTAACCTGGGCTCAAGCAATAGCGGATCAATGGAGGAAAAGACATTCACGGACAAAGACAAAGGAAACGTTTAGTGATTTGATCTGTTTACAAATATTTACAATGTAATTACTTCAATAGGAAAGAAAAACGGACGAGAAGCAGGAACTTAGCTTATTCTACACCTTATCATGATTACTACAAATAAACACCACATGGGCCCAGCACACTTTCACGGGGGAGTGGAGGGGGACAAACAAACGTTGGAAACCTGTTACCGTTCGCACAAAGACCACGATGTTCCGGATGCCTCTCCTCGCGACGCCCCCGTCCCGGTGTCACCACCGAGCAGCACGAGCAGGTAATGGCGATCCCAGCACGCACAGGCAGGTGAGGGTCGATTGTCAGCTCGAACAAGGGCAGATGAGGTCGTCCGCATGCGCAATGCACCGGGAGGGAGTCCGGCAGCCAGCAGCTGGGTTTTCAGAGGGTCCGGCCTAGAGCGGATGCACACGTGCTGAGGGGCAGAAAGAGACCGGCCAAAAGTGGATGTCCACAATGTCCAAAAAAACCAAGAGAGTCAATAATGCAGGCACGTGCTAGGCCAACAATCCAGGTCCAAGATTGGAGCACATGTGCTCAGTGGCAAAATTAACAATGTCCCAGGCCGAAGAGTCAAAAACGAGTTCAGTGAACCCAGCAGAGAGAGACAGGCGCAGAGTCTTCAAAAACCTGTTCAATCTCCCCTTGTTCACCCTCGCCGAGAGTGGGCGTGGGGATGGGGGGAGTCTTGGAGGTGTCCTGGCTCCCTATTGGTGGAGCCTGTTACTCCGCCCGCCAAGCACCCCCAAAGTGACTCAGGCTCTGTTTTTTTTTTTGGTTTTTTTTTGTATTGAAGGGGAACTGCGCTCCAACGCGAGTCGAAAGAATTGACGTGACCAAAGACGGAATTCGTCCGAGTTGCTTTATTGAAACCAAACAGCTCAGGTATTCTGACCAGCCCGTTTTTCGGGCAACAATATATATACACATTTATGTCGGGAAGTTTGCCCGGCAAAAGCTATACCGGGCATGCCCGGGTATCAAGGGCGAGCCTTGGAAAGGCGAGTCTGGACCTGCCCGGGTGTGTTTGGCTGCGGCCTGGCAAGTCGAGGCTGGGCGTGCCCGGGCGCTCTGGGCGAGCACTGGAAAGGCGATAGCGGGCATGCCCGGACGCTCTGGGCGAGCCCTGGAAAGGCGATAGCGGGCATGCCCGGACGCTCTGGGCGTGCCCTGGAAAGGCGATAGCGGGCATGCCCGGACGCTCTGGGCGAGCCCTGGAAAGGCGATAGCGGGCATGCCTGGACGCTCTGGGCGAGCCCTGGAAAGGCGAGAGCGGGCATGCCCGGGAAAGACGAGACCGGGCGTGCCCGGGAGGTTCGGGCGTGCCCGGGAACAGTGAGTCCGGGCATGCCCGGGAGAGGCGCGTCTGGCCGTGTTCTGGCCGGTGCAAGGCGATTATGTACATCCAGCGGTAACCGCTACACACGCCCCTCCAGAATCGACCTGCACCGGCAGGGTCAATTTAAGGGGGGTCCGGATGACCCGGCCGAAGCGACCCCTGGAGGGTCGTGGGGAGGGGTCTGACGTGGTGGTGGGTGGTCGAGCGGGGGGAACTGTGGACGGGGGGCGGCCTCGCCGCGGAGGAAGGGCCAACCGTGGTGGTCGGTCGACGTCCATGTGCGCCGGTTTGAGGCGGTCCACAGAAATCCGGTCCGGCCGGCCGCCGAAGTCGACGATGAAAGACTTGTCGCCCCGTCGCAGGACCCGGAAGGGCCCGTCGTACGGCGGCCGGAGTGGCCCCCGGTGCGTGTCATGACGCACAAAGACGTACTCCGCTGTGCGAAGCGCCGGGGGGACGTAGGACTGGGGGCCACCGTGGCGGGACGTCGGCACGGGGGCAAATCGTCGGGCGGCCTCCTGGAGGTCCGAGCGCTGGCGAGCGGCGGACCAGGGACTGGTAGCGTCAGGCACGAATTCGCCCGGGACGTGGAGTGGCTGGCCGTAGACGAGCTCGGCGGCGGACGCCTGGAGGTCTTCCTTGGGGGCCGTGCGAAGGCCCAAAAGGACCCACGGCAGCCGGTCGGCCCAACCGTCGTCCTGAAGGCCGGCCATGAGTGCGGCCTTCATGGAGCGGTGAAACCGCTCGCACAACCCATTGGCTTGGGGGTGGTAGGCCGTGGTGCGGTGCAGCGTGATCCCCAACGAACGGGCGACCGCGCCCCAAAGCTCAGACGTGAACTGTGGGCCGCGGTCGGACGAGATGTCCGCTGGTGCGCCGAAGCGCGCGACCCAGGTGGCGATGAACGCCTGCGCCACGTCGGCGGTGGTGGTGGAGGTGAGGGGCACGGCCTCCGGCCACCTGGTGGTCCTGTCCACCATGGTGAGCAGGTGGGTGAACCCCCGCGAGGGGGGCAGGGGACCCACCAGGTCCACGTGGATGTGGTCGAAACGCCGTTCAGGCACGGCGAAAGGTGCCAGCGGGGCCTGGGTGTGGCGGTGGACCTTGGCTCGCTGGCAGGCCGTGCAGGCATTGGCCCAGTCGCGGATGTTTCGTCGAAGGCCGTACCAGACGAAACGCGCCGACACCAGCTTCTGAGAAGCTTTCCGGCCCGGGTGAGAAAGGCCGTGGATGGAGGCGAAGATGCGGCGCTGCCAGGAAACGGGCACGATGGGGCGAGGCTGGCCCTGGGAGACGTCGCAGAGCAGGACGGTGCCCGCGAAGGGGATGTCGGCCAGGCGGAGGCCCGTGTCCGCCACGCGGAGTGCCTGCACCGAGGCGTCGGTGGTCTGGTCGGCCGCCATGAGCGTGAAGTCCACGCCGAGGTGGACCGCGTTCGCGCTGGCCCGCGAAAGGCAGTCGGCCACGGCGTTGTCTTTGCCGGCGACGTGATGGATGTCCGTGGTGAACTCCGACACGGCGGAGAGGTGGCGCTGCTGGCGGGCCGACCACGGCTCCGTGACCTTAGCCATTGCGTAGACCAACGGCTTGTGGTCGACGAAAGCCGTGAACGGGCGGCCCTCCAGGAGGTGTCGGAAATGGCGAACGGCCAGGAATAGCCCGAGCAGCTCGCGGTCGAACGTGCTGTAGTTTAACTCGTTCGGCCGGAGTTGCCGGCTGAAAAAAGCGAGTGGCTGCCAAACCCCGTCCACCCATTGCTCATGGACGGCGCCCACCGCGTAGTTGGAGGCGTCCGTAGTGAGGGCGATGGGCGCGTTGAGCACCGGGTGAGCCAGCAGCGTTGCGTCGGCGAGGGCCCGTTTGGCACTGGCGAAGGCCGCGTCCATGGCCGCGGACCAAACAATGTCATGCTTGGCCGGCTTGCCCCGGAGGGCCTCGTAAAGGGGCCGCATGAGCTGAGCAGCGCGGGGCACGAATCGGTGATAAAAATTCACCATGCCGAGGAACTCTTGGAGGGCCTTGATGGAACGGGGACGCGGGAACGTGGTGATGGCCTCGACCTTGGTCGGCAGCGGCACGGCCCCGGTCTTGGTGATGCGGTGGCCCAAAAAGTCAACGGTCGTCGCGCCGAAGTGGCATTTGACCGGGTTGACAATTAAGCCGTGCTCGCTGAGGCGACCGAACAGTGTTCGGAGGTGGAGGAGGTGCTCGGCGCGGGACGTGCTGGCGACGAGGATGTCGTCCAGATAGACGAAAAGAAACGGCAGGTCGCGCAGCACGCCGTCCATCAAGCGCTGGAACGCCTGGGCCGCGTTTTTGAGGCCAAACGGCATCCGCAAAAATTCGAACAGGCCGAACGGCGTGATGACGGCCGTCTTCGGGACGTCGGCCGCCCGGACAGGTACCTGGTGGTAGCCCCATATCAGGTCAATTTTCGAAAAGATGACCCGTCCCGCCAAACGGGCGGAAAAGTCCTGAATATGCGGGATCGGGTACCTGTCGGGGGTGGTAGCGTCATTGAGACGGCGGTAGTCGCCACACGGGCGCCATCCACCCCCCGGCTTTGGCACGATGTGCAGTGGCGAGGCCCACGCGCTATCGGAGCGCCGCACGATGCCGAGGTGCTCCAACGCGTCGAATTCGGCCTTTGCCACGGCGAGCTTGGCTGGGTCGAGGCGGCGGGCCCTGGCGTAGACCGGCGGGCCCGTAGTGGGTATGTGGTGCTCGATCCCGTGCCGCACCGCGACGGCCGAAAACGTCGGCCGCGTGAGGGCCGGGAATTCCACGAGCAGGCGAGCGAACTCGTTCGTTGCCGGGAGGGCGCACGCCAGTTCGGTCGGCGCGGAGCTGCTCATTGTGCACGCCAGGGAGCTGAAGGTCTCGGCGTGGACAAGGCGACGTCGTTTGATGTCGACCAGCAGCCCGTGCGCGCAGAGGAAGTCGGCGCCCAGCAAAGCCACGGGGACGCTGGCGGTAACAAAAGTCCATTGAAAGCGCTGGCTGCCGAAGCAGAGGGTGACGACGCGTGGGCCGAAAGTGCGTATGGCCGAGCCATTAGCAGCGACCAAAGAGGGGCCGCAAACTGCGTCCAGCCTGTCCTGCTCGGAGGCAGGTATGACGCTCAGTTGGGCGCCGGTGTCGCACAGGAAACGCCGTCCAGACGCTTTGTCCCGAATAAACAGCAAGTTGCCCGAGTGGCCGGCGCTCATGGCTGGGAATGAACGCCGGCCCGGCCGTTTCCCGACCTGCCGAAAGTGCACGGGGGCCGGCACGTCCGAGCCTTGTGTCCGAACCTGGCGTGGTAATAACACCACGCCCGGTCAGGTGGAGGCCCCGGCCGTCGTGTCGGAAGCGGGCGGTGCGGCGTGGCGGCCGCCAGTTGCACCGGCAGTTCGGCCTCCAACCGCGCAGGGCGCTCGGGCGTCGTGGGCGTCGCCTCGGACGGTGGCGGGCTCTAGGTAACCGCGCCGATGTGCTGGCCCGCCGAGGAGATCTTATCGGCTTCCCTGGCGAGGGCGCGGGAATCCGTGATCAACGTGCCAGCCAGGGCGAGGCGTACCGGGTTAGGCAGCTGACGGAGGAACAGCTCCCGGAACAGGAATGCCGGAGAGTGCTCGCCGAGCAACGAGAGCATATAGTCCATGCGCTCGGACGGGCGCGTGTCGCCGAGCTCGGGCAGGTCAAGCAGGCGCCGTGCGCGTGCTGCCGGTGAGAGGGCGAAAGCGCCGAGGAGGAGCGTCTTCAGCGCGTCGTATTTGTCAGCAGCCGGCGGGTGCTGGAGGAGGCTCAAGGCGCGGGCCGCGGTGGTGGAACCGAGCGCCGCCACAACATGGTGGAAGCGGGTGTCGTCCGCGGTGATGCCTCGCAGGGCGAACTGGGAGTCCGCCTGGGCGAACCAAACAGCCGCGTGAGTCTCCCAGAAGGTAGGCAGTATAAGCGTCACTGCCGTATCCATGTCGGTCGGTCACCAATGAAGGAACTGCGCTCCAACGTGAGTCGAAAGAATTGACGTGACCAAAGACGGAATTCGTCCGAGTTGCTTTATTGAAACCAAACAGCTCAGGTATTCTGACAAGCCCGTTTTTCGGGCAACAATATAATAATATACACATTTATGTCGGGAAGTTTGCCCGGCAAAAGCTATACCGGGCATGCCCGGGTATCAAGGGCGAGCCTTGGAAAGGCGAGTCTGGACCTGCCCGGGCGTGTTTGGCTGCGGCCTGGCAAGTCGAGGCTGGGCGTGCCCGGGCGCTCTGGGCGAGCACTGGAAAGGCGATAGCGGGCATGCCCGGACGCTCTGGGCGAGCCCTGGAAAGGCGATAGCGGGCATGCCCGGGAAAGACGAGACCGGGCGTGCCCGGGAGGTTCGGGCGTGCCCGGGAACAGTGAGTCCGTGCATGCCCGGGAGAGGCGCGTCTGGCCGTGTTCTGGCCGGTGCAAGGCGATTATGTACATCCAGCGGTAACCGCTACAGTATACTGAATCGAGGCTCGTGAAAGAGCTAACATTTATTTCACAAACAAATCAACCAGACAAACAAAATATATAAAAAGAGAGCGCGGAAGACAAGATGGGGAGAAAAGGGGAAGCACGCAAACACAACATTTGAGAGCAGGGAGATGTGTGGGAGGGAGAGGGCTTGGGGGGAGGAGGCGTGGGAAAGGGGGGGGGGGGTGGGAGAAGTATAAAACACAAGGACACCAAGGACCAAGGACAGAAGTTGGTATTTCAAAAAAGTGGATTTGGGGTGAAATTAGCGGGGGTAGAAAAGATCAAGGTTTTCGATGGGGGAAGATAAGAGATGGTGGTGAACAGCTGTTTTAAAGACCTGGAGGGTGGAGTGGGATTGAAGAGAGTGAGGGAGTTTATTCCAGAGGCGGGAGAAAAGAGGAATGAAGGAGTGAAGGTGAGCAGAGAGTCTTGATTTTGGCAGTTTAACCATAAGAGGGTTGCAGGCAGATCTTGTGCGACCTGTAGGAATATTTGCGGGACAGAGCCCAGAGAGAGCTAGGGGGGGCATGGCCAGAGAGGAGTCGGTAGAAGACGGAAAGACCACCAACCTGCCTGCGGTGAGTGAGTGAAAGGCCCTTGGAGTTAGCTTCATCGCGGGAGATTCCAATGATTCTGAACGCTTTGGTTTCAACAGCGTGAAGGCGAGCTAGGTGTGAGGCAGGAGCACCAGCCCAGAGGGGAGAGCAGTATTCCATTGAGCTGCAGATGAAAGCCTTGTATGTGGTGAGGAGCTCAGGTGTGCCGAGGAAGGACTTTGCACGACGGAGGATGCCCAGTCGGCGACTGGCTTTGGAGGCCAGATTTGAAATGTGGTTTCCCAGGAAAGATCATGGCAGATAGTGAGACCCAAAAGCTTGAGTGACAGAACTTCTTGGAGAGGATTATTCAGAAAGTGGATGGGAGGGTTGTCCAGTCGGTCTTTTCGGAGAGACATCGTAAGAGTGTGAGATTTGTCAGGATTGAAAGACATGTTCCACTTGTTTGCCCAGTCTGTGATTTTGTCCAGGTCAGCAGAGAGTGAGGAGGCTGCAGAATGCCGATCTGAGGGATGAGGAATGGAGTGACAGAGAGTAGAGTCATCAGCAAAGAGATTTTCAAGAGAGTCAGAGAGATCATTGATGAAGACCAGAAAAAGCACAAGGCCCAGAACACTGCCTTGGGGAACTCCAGCCTGAACAGGAAGAGGAGATGAGAGAAACCCATTCAGGGCCACACGTTGACTACGACTAGAGAGGAAGTCTGCCAGCCATGCGTGGAGATTTCCATGGATACCAAAGGAGGAGAGTTTGGTGAGCAGAGCGGGGTGCCAGACCGTATCGAAGGCATGTGATATGTCAAGGGAGACAGCTCTAATTTCCTGTTTGGCATTGAGGACCTCCATCCATTGTTGAGAAAGCAGAAGCAGCATGTCCAGAGTAGAGTGACCAGGTCTGAAACCAAATTTATGATCAGAGATCAAGCCATTGGAGAAGAGGAAAGATTTCATATCTGAAGCAATGATGGATTCCATAACTTTGCTGATAATTGGGAGAAGGCTGATTGGTCGGTAGTTGCTAGGATCTGTTTTTGCACCTTTTTTGCGCAAAGCGGTGATGTTGGCTGATTTCCAAGCAGATGGCAGATGACCTTGAGCAAAAGAGAGGGTGAAGAGAACAGAGAGAGGGAGTGAAAGAGCAGAAGAACATGATTTTAGGACCCGTGGGCTGATGCCGTCAGGTCCAGTTGCAGAATCAGAGTCGAGGGTTGACAGAAACTTTTCCACCTTGTCAGGAGGAAAGGACCCAGAGTCCAGGAGCAGCTGGGTACGACTTGGTATGGTGGGTACAGAGAGGGATGGGTTTGGGACACAAGATTTAGAGGCAAACACAGAGTTGAGGAATTCAGCTTTTTTACGTGCGGAGTCAGCCGTGTAGCCGTTTGAGGTGAGGGAGGAGATGGAGGGGGAACAAACACCAGAAACAGATTTGACCAGATGCCACCAGGATTTGGAAGAGGGAGACAGATAAGAGAGTTCGGTGTTGAGAACGGAGAGATATTGTTTCCTGGCTCTCCTGAGGGTGGACACACACTTCTTTCAGGTTTTGTGAAAGGAAATGAGATTTCCTTCCGTTGGATTTGCTTTCCAGGAGACGAAAGCAAGTTGTTTCTGGGCAACAGCCTCACCACAAGATTCCGTGTACCATGGACGGGAGGAAGGGTATGACAACTGAAGACAAGATGGGATAAATCTGTGCATGAGAGAGGGAAATTTACTTTGGAAGAATTCCCAGGATGAGTTGATGTCAGAGGCGGTAGAGATGGGAGACCAGTCCAGATGATTGATGGCTGCTTGAAGACCATGCCAGTTGGCCTGAGTGAAATGCCAGACTCGTCGGCCCTGAGGAGGCTCTCTGAGAATGGTCAGAGAGATGTCCACTTTAACAAGCACATGATCAGATGAGCCGATTGGAGCAGAAGAAGAGCAGCAGACATTTTCAGGGAAGTTAGTCATAACCAAGTCCAGAAGAGAAGATGCTCCGTTGACTGAGATCCGGGTCAGGAAATTGACAGATTGTGTCAGTCCCAGTGAGTCGCAGAAGTCCTTTGCTGAAGAGCCATGGCTGGTGAGAGCGGTACCCACACCCAGCCAACTGGCATGGTGACAATTGAAATCACCACATATGAGGAAGAGAGAGTTGGGATGGGTAGATAGAAGTTGGTCCATATTATCAGACAGCGAGATGTAGATGGAGTCATCACTGTTTGGTGGATGGTACAACACACATATGAACAAAAGGTGGGAGCGAAGGGGAAGCCGTAGCCAAAGGTATTCCTGGGGGTGAGGTGGAGAGAGGGCAGTGCAGAGCGAGTGAGGAAGAGAGTTTTTTTTATAAAGATAGCAACCCCACCTCCAGGACGAGGCTCAGGTCTATCATACCGGAGGAGCAGGAACCTGGGAGAGATACCAAGGAATCAGAGACATCATGAAGGAGGAAAGTTACTGTTAAGCAGATCACGTCTGGTTTGTCAGAAGCAACCTGTATGGAGAGATCAGTCAAGTTTGAGCGAAGGCCCCGGATGTTCGAGGTCCATACCGTTAATGAAGAGGAAGGGGGAGCATCGGATACAGAACAGGGGGGGAGGGGTAGGGTAAGATTGGTGGGTTTCTGAGCCTGGAAACCATGGTGTGTCTTTGAGCCTGGTGCATTACCTGGTAAATTATCCCTTATGAGTGGAGGACCTATCTTTCCTTTCCCCAACGCATAACGCCATAATAACCCGAAACAAGGGAAGGGGCTAAGATAGTGGTCTGCAATGAAATAACTATTCTAAGGGACCTGTATGGTGGTTGCCATTACTTTTTAGTGGTTTCCCAAAACCACAACAATATATATATATATATATATATATATATATATATATATATATATATATATATATATATATATATATATATATATATAATAATAATAATAATACATTTATTTTATATAGCGCTTTTCAAGAAGCCCAAAGGCGCTTTGACAGAGTACAAAAAACAAGTGCAAAAAGACAAAAATCAAAAGGTAAATAATCAAAGCAAAAGGAAGGAGAAGGAGAGAGATAGTCAGGGGTTAAATGCTGTGGGTTAAATGTTGAATGCAGTGTTGAACAGGTGGGTCTTGAGTGATGTTTTGAATGTGGTGAGTGAGGAGGAGTCTCTGATGGTGTGAGGTAGTGAGTTCCAGAGGGTGGGAGCAGCGATGGAGAAGGCCCTGTCCCCCCAGGATCTGAATTTGGTCCGGATGGGGGGGGGGGTCAGGAGGTTGGTACCAGCAGAGCGGAGGTTGTGGGTGGGAGTGTGTCTGGAGAGGAGGTCAGTCAGGTAGGATGGGGCCAGGTTATGGAGGGCTTTGTAGGTCAAGAGGAGGATTTTGTACTGGATTCTCTGGGGGATGGGGAGCCAGTGAAGCTTGTAAAGGACGGGGGTGATGTGGTCACGGGTCCGGGAATGGGTGAGTAGATGGGCAGCAGAGTTCTGAATGTATTGGAGTTTATTGGTGATTATTGAGGGTGAACCAAAGAGGAGGCTGTTGCAGTAATCCAGACGGGAGGTGATGAAGGCGTGGATGAGGGTTTCTGCAGCCGTGGAGGAGAGGGATGGACGGAGACGGGCGATGTTTTTCAGGTGAAAGAAGGCTGTCTTTGTGATCTGTTTAGTGTATTTGTCGAAGGAGAGGGTTTGGTCAAAGATGATGCCAAGATTCCGGATGTGAGGGGAGGTGGATACTGGGAAACCGTCGATGTTGAGGGCAAAGTTATGGGTGGATTTGGTGAACGTTTTTGGGCCAATGATGATTATTTCAGATTTATCATAGTTAAGTTTGAGGAAGTTGATTTGAAGCCAGGATTTTATTTCAGTGATGCAGTTTGTCAGGATAGAGTGGGTGGCGGTGGAGATGGACTTGGTGGAGATGAAAAGCTGGAATTGAAAAGCTGGAAAAGCTGGAAAGTCATCGGCGAAGCAGTGGAATTGGAAACCATGACGGCGGATTAAGTGACCAAGGGGGGACAGGTGCAGGATGAAGAGGAAGGGGCCAAGAACTGAACCTTGGGGGACACCTTGGGGGAGGGGAGCAGTGGGGGATTTGCAGTTATTGATGGATGAACTGGCGTCTGTCGAAGAGGTATGATTTGATCCAAGAGAGGGCAGTGCCAGTAATGTTAAAGGTGGTTTCAAGTCGGGTGAGGAGGATGGTGTGATTGATGGTGTCAAAGGCGGCGCTGAGGTCGAGGAGGATGAGAATGTTGAGGTTGCCAGCGTCAGAGGAGAGGAGAAGGTCGTTGGTGATTTTGAGGAGAGCAGTTTCAGTACTGTGGTTGGAGCGGAATCCGGATTGGAATGTTTCATACAGGTTATTGGCAGAGAGATGATGTTTGAGTTGAGTGGCTACAGCGCGTTCCAAAACTTTTGACAGAAAGGGTAGGTTGGAGAGGGGTCTGAAGTTATTTAGGGTGTCAGGGTTGAGTCCAGGTTTTTTCAGAATGGGGGTAACAGCAGCAATTTTGAGGGATGGTGGGACGATGCCTGTAGACAGGGAGGAGTTTATTGTTGCAGTGATAAGTGGAGAGAGAGCAGGAAGGGAGGCCTTGACAAAGCTGGAGGGGATGGGGTCAAGAGTGCAGGTGGCAGTTTTCATTCCTATGAGGAGTTCAGAGAGGTCAGTAGGGGAGACTGGGGAGAACTGAGACAGGGGTTGGCAGGATAAGGGGGGGCAGGTGGTTTGAGGGGGAGCAGGTGCGGTGGTGGTTAAGCTGCTGTAGATGTTGTCAATTTTGCTTTGAAAGAATGAAAGGAAGGAGATGCAGTTGTCTACTGTGAATGACTGGGTGGTGGTGTTAATATATATATACGGTTTTTAGAACCTTCACATGAAATTTAGTATTAAATTTCCTTATAAATAACCCCTGTGTACATTTCCCCTTAATTGGCTGTTAATTGAAATAATCGCACCTTAGTTAGTCCACATTGCAACACGTAGCAAATCATAGGCCCTTTCGTAGTTATTTCATTATTCTGTGTTTCAGTTAAGGTCATGTATTTCCAATAGTTGAATCTGCGTTGCATCAATCAAATAAGAGTAGGCCCATGTTCTTTTCAAAAAGGGTGCGAGTGGTGTTCTATTCCCGCAAGCCGCCATTGCCCACGAGGCCAGCATCGGAGAAGAAGAGGGAGGAGCTGCCACCTCACAGGCGTGGCCCCGCCTCGTCACCAAAAGGTGGAGCCAGAAAGCCCTTACGACCAACCAGGAATCGGTGGGCATGGCTTGAGAGGGCGTGGAGCGAAAGATCGAGCAGGTTCGGGAGGGTTCCAAGGGCGGGGTTATAAAACCCGTTGCGCGAAGCCCCTACCGCAGATGAGTGAGGGAGCACGAATCGAGAGTTCTGTGGAGGGAGGCGCATTTTCATTTGTGGCATTTTGTGGCATTCTCCGAATCCGTAACCATTAAGGAGGTGCGGCGAGTAAGGAGAGACCTGCTGCTTCAAACAGCCCCTGCCGTGTGCAGCGTTGATGCGCTGCCACGAGCAACCCCGCCATGTGAACCAGAGTGCGGGGAGTCGGCGGCCGCTCACCTCCAGCCCTGCCGTTCTGCACAGACCTGAACCTCATCCTTCCAGCCCTGTGGTCCCACCTGCCCATCCCTCCATTCAATCCCTGCCTGCAATTCCCTATTCGTGTGAGTCTGTTTGTGTTGTCCTGTGGGAATAAGTAAGCTTGTATAAGAATTGCCCTGTGTATCTGCTTCTTCCTCTTCACTGTAAATTACCTTCGTTCCTGCTCTTCCTTTGGGTTTTCGTGTACATAATTAATAAATCCCTGTTCTTTCTTACCCGTTTGGTTTCCTTCTCGTCCGATCGCTTTAGTGATTTCTTGATTGAGTACCTGTGGCACGACTTTGGCAGAACCGCTTTATAATCGGGTTTAGTCCATTGATAACGGCTCGGATTCCGGATTGCTAAACCGCTCGGCAAATGCCATCATGTCTGGGATTCGAGCGGGGCCACCCGCCTGCTTTGTGGAGGGATTGGCGGAGGTGTCCGGGAATCCCTTGACCAATCACCTTGGCCAATCCTATCCCACAAAGGAGCAGGGTGGGTCCAGGAACGGAGACGGCCAGCTTAACGACGAGGGGATTAAACCCCCCTCGGTAAGGGGAGAGCCGTCGCCCGATTCCGTAACAATTGGTGTCTGGGAGTGGGATTTGAGACCCGAACCAAATTTTTAATCCACCTTTAAAAATTTGGTCAAAATTTGGAGCGGCCGAATTTTTTTTATAACATCTAAATTAAAATTGTGCCATGGATGATCAAGGTGATCGGATGCCGTTAGGGGAGTTATAAGAGGGTTTGGAGGTAACCCAGGACCCCAGGGAGGAATTGGGAGAGAGAGAAGAGGGGAGCAATACGAATGTGGCAGAGGGGATTTCAGGCGCACAAGATGGCGGCCTCGCGCACGAGGTTAGAGGCGCACAGAATGGCGGCCTCCCATACGTGACGGCGATAACCGGACCCGCAGTGCCAATGGACTGGGGCCTTTTTATGATGCATTTCAGTGCATCTATGAAGGGTGACAGTAAGGGATTGGATGCAATGATGGCTACCCGGGGGATAGACATGAAAAAAATGAGTCACGAAGCAAGGTACAACCCGGATGGATTTGTGGAGCAAATAAACGCCACGATGAAAAGAATACGGGAAGACATTGACCGCAGATCCGGCGAAAGGGTCCCAAGGGTACGCAATGAGGTAACGCGACTCGAGGAGCGCAGGTTGAGTGAGTCCGAGCAAGGCGCAGGTAACTGGACTGGGGTAGAAATCGCGATCCGGGGTATGGGAAAGCCGGCGACCGCCGAGGTAGAAAAGGAAATTTTATTCGGACCAGCGGTCGTCGAGGGAAAGAAAAAAGAAATTAAGTCCGAATCATTCGAAGCAGTAGTGGAAATTGGAATTGGAGAGACCGCAGATGTAGAAAAGCACTCGCGGCAGGGAGAAATGGAGACTGTACAAAGTCCATGTTCAAATCACGATGCTGTGCTTAACCCAAATGAAAGTTTGCAGGTGTTGGAGCGAAGAAGAAGAAGCGCCCAGGTGAGTCGTGCTGTATATTGTGCGGGAAGATTTTGCAGGAGGATCTTTGGCGCAAAAAGAATTTTCGCGCGTTTGGGATCGAGAAAGCACCCGGGCGTTGGTGAAGGGTCCCTTGTGAGGGGGGTGGGTGGAAATGGCGCGCTTGTGGAATAAAAGTGTGCATCGGGGAATGAGTGTATTACAAAGTGTGGGAGTGATACCGAGTGCGAGCGAGAATGCACGTCGGAGCGTAAGTGTACGGAGTGTGACACGGAGAGTGAGTTGGTGGTGGAGCGGGTGCGAGAATGCACACCTGAGTTGGTGGTGGCACAGGTGCGGGAGGGCACATCGGAGCGCGTGATGGGGAGTGTTACAGAGGATGTAACCGGAGAGTGCGCGCAAGAGTTGGCGTGAGAGTGTGCGGTGATGATTGGGTGTGCAGAAGAGTGCACACCCGTGGTGAGTGTTATGGAGGACGTAATGGGAGAAAGGTGTGGAACGAAGTGTGTGAATGAGTGTGCGCAAGAAGGTGCGCGAGAAAGGTGTGTAACAGAGGAGTGCATGATAACAGAGTGTGCTGTCGAAAGTGAGGATGAATGCCCAAAAGAGTATGTGAGCGTTATGAGTAGACCTGAGTTTGTGTGAGGGAAGAATGCACGAGCGAGTGCTGTGACAAAGTGTGTGGGATATACGAGCGGCGCTGAGCCGCCGGGTTTGGTGAATGTAAAAAGGAACGCGTGGTGTGAGCATGTCCGGGGAGCATCGACGTTAAACGGGACAGTGTTCAGACCGACGTATAACCGACGCGAGCCCTCGGTCCGTGCCGGGCTGTGTGTACTGCGGGAGCCGGCGGGGATCGGTGCCGCGTCCCTCCTGTTCGGAGCGTCGCGCACGATCCGGTCCGGACCCCACCCCGCACGGTCGAGTCCGGGCCTTGCCGGGCAAGGCGACCGGTCCGGTGCGAGGGAAGGTAGGAAGAGTCAGGACGGCGCCCCCTTGTGGTTGCGGCGTTCCGACCGGGCGAGCTTCGGTCGTCGGGCCGGAGACCGCAAGGTTCTGCGCCGCGATGGACCGTGGAGCCTCGGCCCGAGCATGCCGCCTCCCCTGAACCGAATGCCGGACGGACCCAACCTGCAGGCGACCAAACCACCCGAATTCATAACTCGGCTTTGCGAAGCCGAGCTTTGAAAATGCATGGACGTACCGAGGAGGCTCAGATATAGCGGACTGTGATGATGATAGTGTTTTGACTCGAAATTGGGGATAGTGAATAGCATTGGCAGTAATGATTGGCAAATTTGATTGGCGAAGATGATTGGCATGATTGGTAAAGATTGGCAAATTTGATGGGCAGAATTGGAATTTGATGGCAAAATTGATAGTGGGAGATGCCCGATGTGCAAGGATGGTAAATCTGCCATCCCTCACATACCCCGGGCACATGAGCATTCGTTATGGGGTTTTGGCAGTGCAAGCTCGCCGAGGGAGGGTTTGGATAATGGATTAGGGACCTAGAAATGACAATAGGTAGCGGTAGGGTTAAGTCGCGACATGATACCTGTAGTTGGGGACATAGGTAGATTAGTGGATTATAATGACGAGGGAGCGCAATAATATAAGGGGCGACTGGGAAGCACAAGTTTTAGCAGGACACCAGGTAGTTAGATGATGCCGTGTGTGTGAGAATCTTGGTATTGAGCAAATGAGGCAATGCTCGTGAATGGTGCCGTGTGTGTCAAGAAAGTGTGTGGAGTAGTGCATGAGTGAATCATTGTGATTGCACATTGTATGGAATGAAGAAGCCTGGGAGGAAGGAGGGTGCCGGTGGCACCAGGTGTGTGAGAGCACAGGTGTGCAAGTGAGTGAACAGGTGTATGGAGAACGGTTGTGTGAAATAGCTAACCTCGAATGAAGTATGGAATGGATGGTGTGGAGTGAGTATGGTGGAAAACGTGGAGTGGAGTGGTTGGTGCGAAGGGAGTGGATGGGGAGGATGGACCCCCATCACGAATACCCAGGGAGGGTAGTTTAAGAGTTAGGTAGAGGGTATAGGTAAATTGTGGTTGGATATTGGCATCTGTGGTACGTGTGGAAGAATGGTGTTTGGATGGGTGCATTAGTTACGTGGAAATGGCTGGGCGTGTGGCCTGTTGGAGGTATGGCTGGTTGAGCGCTCTGCCACTGTTAGTCCGTCGGCCAGGTGAGGCCGCAGGTAGGCTCTGGGAGCCAGGTAGAGTTCAATGGGGCCCGAGGATCCAAAGGAAGGACCCGGGTAGCCCAGTGCCAGAGAGGGCACCGAGGGGGTAAGCGCCAGGGAGGGCCTTCCCCAGGTAGGTTAGCGAGGAGCAGGTAAGCTCGGGTGGCAACTTCAGTGGCGGAGGCGCACAGGTAAGTAGACCTGTTAGGGGAGCCACACGACCCAGTCCTGAAATTGTGCGAAGGCACAGGTAGTTGAATCGGGGGAGTGAGACCCCAAATTGATGAGCACCACAGTTTGGTCAATGGGAATTGGTTTTTAGAACCGCATAGAGTAAAGATAGCCAATGGTTTGGCAGGGAAAGACCCCGGGTAGTGTAAAGTGTGTTAATGTCATTTAGAGGACTAGGGCATGCCCGTACGTGGGTGCAATGCCCGTACGTGGGTACGTGGGTACGTGGGTGCGAGTACGGTGACAATCCCCCCCCCCCCCTCTATTTACATGAAATGGTTTGGTCCATGAAATGGTTTGGTCCATTCGCAACGCCAAAGCGAACGGCGAACGGCTTGCGAGTACGGTGACAATCCCCCCCCTCTATTTACATGAAATGGTTTGGTCCATTCGCAACGACCACAGAACCCCCCCCTCTATTTACATGAAATGGTTTGGTTCATTCGCAACGCCAAAGCGAACGGCGAACGGCTAAATCGCCATAGCTCGGTAACTACTTGTCCGATTAATTTCAAACCTTGAAAAGGCACATCCTCGGGTCCCCAGCAATATACCTGGCAAGTTTCAAGTATATCGGACCCGTGGTTGTCGAGAAACAGCGGTCACAGACATACAAACATACAAACATACAAACAAACAAACATACAAACATACACACAGAGATTAGTGGAATTATAGATAGATAGTTAGGATTAAAAATCTCCTCGCACCATCTGCATCCACTCACTTGAGGTGACGACGGTGCTCCACACCATGCCATGGTTGTTTATTTTTTGTTGTTGCAGATGTTTTGGATTGTGAGACGCATCATGACGTGGGTGTGACATTGTGCTTGTTTATTCCATCTCTTCCTCCTTAAGAGGGATTGATGATGAATTGGTGATGGCAAATTTGGTTAGACATTGGGATTGGTACGAATTTGGATTAGGGGAGATATGGGGAAGACGTGACGATAGAGACGAATTGTAAATTGTTGTGTAAATACGGGGTAAGGGAAAGGGTAGAGTAGGTGACAGGGGGGGGGGGGGGGGTGGCGTACGTTAGGAACGAGCTTTCTCTGCCCGCTCTCCGTGTGCACCTCGCTCTGCATTACCTGTGTTGATGTATACCCTTGTGACCTTACCCCTCGCTAACGCTGCTGCTTTGTCGTCCTTCCCCACCCATGGATCGTGCTCTCTGGGCACTGAGGGAGAGCGTGCGGGAGCCCGCAATTGTGTGCCCGAATTCCCGCTGCCAGCTGCCTGCATCCATGCACCACTTATGGACCGCACGTCTTGCGGCCATGCACTACCTTATGGACCATGGTACTGTGGCCGAGCACCACTTATGAACCCCACGTTTTGGGGCCTGGCCCCTCTGCTGGGACCGGCCATTGCGGCCAGAAATCTTCACTTGCGGACCTCGGTGAGGTGGCACCAAGCCATGCAGGTGGACCACCATAGTTGGCCCACTGCTGGCCATAATTAAAAGAAAAACGGACACGTTGTGTGCCTTTTTTTTATTTTTTATTACCATCAAATAGGCCGCAAGCAAGAACAGCAAGAGCAGGAACAACATCAAGAACAACGGACCAGCAGAGCAGGAGCAGCAAGAAGACCACCAGTTGTGTTTTTTTTTTTTAAATGTGTTGTGCAATGTAGCACCGATTGGTGCTTTGATTGGTGCTCTTTGATTGGTGCTCTTTGATTGGTGCTTTGGTGTTTGCATGCTCGGGGATGTATGACAGAATCTCAATTCTGCATCCCCCGGGCATGTGAGGTGGTGCGTCGATGCAGTGCATGCTGTCTCCTCCCTCCCACAGGATTCTCCTTGTTTCCAAAAATGACAGGTCCTGGGTTGCAGTTTTGTAAATAGTCAAAATAATGTCACCTGTAAATAATGCTCCCAACCAGCTTTATGTGTAGTTTGAAAACCATTCCGCAATTCGGTTAATTGTGGGCGTGAATCTGTTAGGTCGGATGCAACGTAGTAGCGGGACATATTTAATTGTGTTTTAAAACTGTCACACTCAGGGTCAGGTTAATTGTAGAGGGAAATTACACCTGCGTGTCACATTAAGTTAAAGTTTTGGCGGCCCGAGACGTGCTGTGAGGAATGAGGGTGCTGTGTTACGGTTTTTAGAACCTTCACATGAAATTTAGTATTAAATTTCCTTATAAATAACCCCTGTGTACATTTCCCCTTAATTGGCTGTTAATTGAAATAATCGCACCTTAGTTAGTCCACATTGCAACACGTCGCAAATCATAGGCCCTTTCGTAGTTATTTCATTATTCTGTGTTTCAGTTAAGGCCAAGTATTTCCAATAGTTGAATCTGCGTTGCATCAATCAAATAAGAGTAGGCCCATGTTCTTTTCAAAAAGGGTGCGAGTGGTGTTCTATTCCCGCAAGCCGCCATTGCCCACGAGGCCAGCATCGGAGAAGAAGGGGGAGGAGCTACCACCTCACAGGCGTGGCCCCGCCTCATCACCAAAAGGTGGAGCCAGAAAGCCCTTACGACCAACCAGGAATCGGTGGGCATGGCTTGAGAGGTCGTGGAACGAAAGATCGAGCAGGTTCGGGAGGGTTCCAAGGGCGGGGTTATAAAACCCGTTGCGCGAAGCCCCCACCGCAGATGAGTGAGGGAGCACGAATCGAGAGTTCTGTGGAGGGAGGCGCATTTTCATTTGTGGCATTTTGTGGCATTCTCCGATTCCGTAACCATCAAGGAGGTGCGGTGAGTAAGGAGAGACCTGCTGCTTCAAACAGCCCCTGCCACGTGCAGCTTTGACGCACTGCCACGAGCAACCCCGCCGTGTGAACCAGAGTGCGGGGAGTCGGCAGCCGCTCACCTCCAGCCCTGCCGTTCTGCATGGACCTGAACCTCATCCTTCCAGCCCTGTGGTCCCACCTGCTCATCCCTCCATTCAATCCCTGCCTGCAATTCCCTATTCGTGTGAGTCTGTTTGTGTTGTCCTGTGGGAATAAGTAAGCTTGTATAAGAATTGCCCTGTGTATCTGCTTCTTCCTCTTCACTGTAAATTACCTTCGTTCCTGCTCTTCCTTTGGGTTTTCGTGTACATAATTAATAAATCCCTGTTCTTTCTTACCCGTTTGGTTTCCTTCTCGTCCGATCGCTTTAGTGATTTCTTGATTGAGTACCTGTGGCACGACTTTGGCAGAACCGCTTTATAATCGGGTTTAGTCCATTGTTAATGGCTCGGATTCCGGATTGCTAAACCGCTCGGCAAATACCATCTTGTCCGGGATTCGAGCGGGGCCACCCACCTGCTTTGTGGAGGGATTGGCGGAGGTGCCCGGGAATCCCTTGACCAATCACCTTGGCCAATCCTATCCCACAAAGGAGCGGGGTGGGTCCACGAACGGATACGGCCAGCTTAACGACGAGGGGACTAAACCCCCCTCGGTAAGGGGAGAGCCGTCGCCCGATTCCGTAACGATATATATATATATATATATATATATATTGTTGCGGATATGAGGATTGTGTTTTTTTTTATTGTGTGTATTATTATTATTGCTTTATTCTGAGCCTCCTTGTAAATACCTCCGTAGTGTAAAGGTCAAAGGGCGTCTCGGTAGTTATTCCATAAACACCACATTGCAGGACCCGATAAAACCCTTGTTCAGTAGCTTATATCTTATTATGTGTCTTAGGGTAAGGCTGTGTCTCCCATTAATTTAAATACTCCATTGCACCAAGTGAAATAGGAATAGGTCCCCTTTCATTTCATTTCAATGGCCAACTGCATTTTGGGCGGTTTTCTTCAACCACCATTGGCCACGAGGCAGGGTTGGGGAAGAAAGGCGTGTCTCCACCTCGTCATAGAGGGGAGGAGTGCAGCCCCGTTTCAACCAGCCGCGTGAAGCCCTGACGGTGTGCGCTGTAAAGCGGATTTACAAGGCGCTGCCGGCTTCTCGCTTCCCGCCCGGAGTGGACCTGCTCGCTGTGCCCTGTGATCCCACCTGCTCATCCTTTCCAGCCATTCCTGCCCGCAAGTTCCCCATTTTGCCTACGTGAGTTTGTTATGTTTGTTCTGTCCTGGGTAGTAGCTAAGTCTGTATAAGCTAGTAATTTTCACTGTGTCACCTGCGTCTCATGTCCCCTGTAAATAATCGTGACTGCTCTTTTTGCTTGTGTGTGTAAATAATAAATCCCGTTACTCTTCTGTACGTCTTCTTCCTCTTTGCATTCGGTCGCTTTAGAGTTTTCCCGATTGAGTAGCTGTGGCGCGATACGGCCAACGTTTTGGTAAATCGGGTTTTAGTCAGGGAACAACTGTTCGGCCGCGGTTACACCACCGCTCGGTAAAAATAACATCTAATCCGCGGACCGTAACAAATTGGTGTCGGGGAGTGAGATACGAGGCCCGAAGCGCGCTTAACGCGCTCAAAATTACGAGCTGCTGGAAGTTTGTGTTGTAAAGCAAAACCCGAATTTTGAAATCGCGCCATGGCTGGTCAAGGCGACGGGATGTCGGTGGGAGAGATAGACGGGGTGGAATCGACCCAGGACCTAGGGGAAATGTATGTGGAGGAAAGGGAGGAGGAGAAAAATGGCAATGTGGTTGAGGAGGTTTCAGACGCGCAAAATGGCGCTCTCGCGCACGCGGTTACAGCGGCACCAAATCTGGCGGCGCCCGTGACCGTAGCAGCACCGGTGAATTGGGACCTCTTTATGATACAAATAAAGGCGCTCATGGTCCAGACAAGTGAAGACCTGAGGAATGAATTGGGGAACCGGATGGAGGCGCAGGGTGAGCAAATGGGGGCAATGAGGGACGAAGCAAGGGCTGATAGTGAGCGAATGAGGGACGAAGCAAGGGCTGATAGTGAGCAAATGAGGGACGAAGTGAGGGCTGATAGTGAGCGATTGGGGGGCGAAAGGGGGGCAAAATGGGCGAAATGGGGGGCAAAATGGGAGAAATGGGGGAACGGCTAGAAGCTAAATTTGAGGGGTTAGACAACGGGATAAAAGAGGTAAAGAATGGGTTAACGGGGGTGGAAAATAGAATGGCTGCCCAGGAGAATCAGTTAGAGGGGGTGAAAAATGGGTTAATGGGGTTAGAAAATAGGATGGAAGACAAATTGCGGGAAATAGGGGAGCAATCCGCCCGGGAAATCGAACAGATGGGGAACCAGATAGAGGAGGTGAAAATCGGGTTAGAAAGTAAATTGGATGCTCAGAGGGATGAATTGGGACAGATGAGGGTGGCATCTACAAAAGAGATGGAGGAGATGAAAGAGGAGATACGACGAGGTGTAAGTGAGGAGGTCTCGGAGGTACGCGAGGAGGTAAAGCGAGGTGAAAAGCGTATGGAGAAAGAGGTGAGGAATAATACGGCTAGGTTACAAGGGGGCATAGAGGGTCTGATGAAGGGAGTAGAACAGTTGACAGTGGGACAAAAGGAACTAGTGGACCAAGTGGAAAAGAACACGGCAATAATCGGGGGGTTAAAAGCGACACAAAAAGACATTAAGAACGAATTAATAGCGACACAGAAGGAATGTCAGATGGTACATGAGGGGTTGACGAAGAAGTTGGAAGAGGTGACAGAAGTAATGGAGACGAAGGACCGAGAGGTGAGGACGCACATAGAAACGGTTAAAGTGGCGTTAGAGGAAGAGATAGAGGGGGCGCACCGGGAGATGAAGGAGGTAAAGGAAAAATTAGAGGAGGTGGAAGAAGGGGTGAGTGAAATTAAGAAAAGACGGAGGGAAACTAAAAAGGAGATAAGGGAGGAAGTGATGGAGTATGTGCAAGGTCTGTGTTCGAATCATGATGATGTGCTCACTAACCAAATAAAGAGTTTGCAGGTGGCAGAAGAGGTGCGACGACGAGGTACGGAGGTGAGTGGCGATATACGAGGAAATGTATATGATGTGAGGGGAGCTTCAGTCGGCTTGGGGGTTGATTTAGACCCGGGTGTTCGTGAGGGACCAATGCTGAGGTGCGTGACTGGCCAGGAGTGTGTGGAAAGAGGAGGTGTGCAAGGAGGTCTGGCTATGGGGAGTGAGGGGGGTGCTGGTGAACAAGGATGTGCGGGTATGGAGTGGGTAGCGGGTTGCGGAAGGGCGACCCAGGCATCGACACCAAGAGGGGTAGTGTTTGGAGGGACGGGGGACGCGCGGGAGCCCCCCGGGAATAGCGCACTGTGGGAGCCCGAAAGGTTTGGTCCCGCGTTGATCCCGCCAGGAGTGACGCACGGGGTCCGGCCTTCGGGCGCCCACAAGGTACCACTCGCGCCGTATGACGGCAAGAGTGATCTGAGGGCGTACCTGGCGCAGTTTGAGTACGTGTGCCGAGGCAATGGTTGGAGTCCGGACGAAGGTGGAGTACACCTGGTAGGGGCGCTGCGCGGTGTGGCGGCGGAGGTGCTGACAGCTTTACCACCGGGTGCTCTCACCCTGTCAGCTCTCCGTGCGGCTTTAATTAACCGTTTCGGTATCGAGCAGCAAAGCGAGCTTGTTAAAGCTCAACTTGCGCAGCGTAAACGCAAGCCCCAGGAGACCATCGGGGAACTTGCTCACGATATTCGCCGCGCAGTCGGGATTGCACACGCGGACATGGCAGCGAGTTCCCAGGAAAGCCTGGCGCTGGATCACTTTATCCAGGCCCTTCCGGATCTGGAGCTCCGACAACAGCTCGCCATGTGGCGCCTGCAGACCATGAGTCAGGCGGCCGACGCTGCAGCCCGTTGGGAAGCAGCGAGGCCCCTGGCCCGGGGAGGCGAGCGCCACGCAGTGGCGGTGCGTCAGGTGGGGCCCGAGATGGGGGGTGGCCCCCTAAGGGGGCCCGCCCCCGACGGGGGCCCTGACCTGGAGAGCATGGTTCGGAGGCTGGTGGATCGGCGTCTAGCGGGACCTGGACCATGGCAGGCGGCTCCAGTGGTGGCCCCCGGTAGTTCCCGACAGAGTACCCCAATTCGGACATACAGGGGGGGGAATTTGGAATACCGGAGGCAAGCACCTTACCAGGTGAGGTGCTATAATTGTGCTCGGATGGGTCACCGTGCGTGGGAGTGTCGAGCTCCGCGCCGGGACGTTCCCCGCCAACCGATGCCCTCAACTCCGCCCCGTATCGATCGGCCTAGCCGACCTCAGACACCCACCCGCCAGGGCCCGGGAAACTAGAACGTGCCGGGCATGCAGGGCGGTGTTCGGCAGTAGGGGATGGGGAGAAGCCCTCGTTGACGCGACAGGTCATTCATTGTGGCCAAATTGGAACAGGTAGTTTGACAATTCGGTGCAAAATTGCCGGCGTGGGGGTAGACGCCGTGGTGGACACGGGAGCCAGCGCCACGATCATCAGCCCCGTGGTCCTTAATTCGAGTGCAGACGGCTGGGGTAAAATCCAGCGTCTGGAAAATCATAGCTTGCAGCTGGCTACCGGGGCAACGGCCCCGATCATAGGGCGTGGTTTTGTGACCCTCAAGTTGGGATCGGTAAAGCAAGAGATAGAGGTTTGGGTGGCGGAGGTGTGCGACCCGTGCTTAATAGGGTTGGATTTGTTGACTGCCGGCGGTTGTAAAATCGATTTGGGCCGGGGGATCCTGCAATGGGGGGTGGAAGAGCTACCATTGGAGGGGGTGAGCACGGCCGAGAGGGTGGAGCTGGAGGCTCCTGAGGCCGTGACCATCCCTCCGGGGGCCGAGGCCATAGTGCCGGCCCGATGGTCAGCTCGCCCGACATGGCAGGAATCCTGCGGCCTGGTCGAACCGGTGGCAGCGCGATCCATACCTGGTTTAATCGTGGGCCGCACCCTTGTAAAAACGGACGGGCCGGTGGTGGCCGTCCGAGTAATTAATATTAGCACAGAACCACGCACTATAGTGAGGGGCACGAAGATAGCTGGCTGCACCCCAGTTAGAGAAGTCGCGTCAGTGACGGGCGAGAACATCCAGCCGAGCCGGCCCCAGGGGGAGCCTTCAATAAGTTCTAGGAATTGGCCCGATCCCATTTGCGAGATGGTAAATCGGAGTAGCATAGAGTTGGGAGGTACCCAGAGGGAGGCCTTACACAAACTGGTTGGGTCCCATTTGGACCTCTTCTCCTTGTCCACCGAGGATATTGGACGTACGGGCCTGGTGAAACATCAGATCCACACCGGTGAGGCCCGGCCTATTCGTCAGGCCGCCCGACGGCTCCCATGGAGCAAGAGGGCGGAAGCTGACGAGCAGGTTGAAAAGATGCTCGACGCCGGCGTGATCGAGCCCTCGGGAAGTCCTTGGATGTCACCTGTTGTGCTGGTCAAAAAGAAAGATGGGACCACGCGGTTCTGCGTGGACTATCGCCAGCTAAACAACGTGACACTCAAGGACTCATATCCCCTGCCAAGAATTGATGACACCCTCGATTCCGTTGCGGGCTCAAATTGGTTCACAACTTTGGACCTCAAGAGTGGGTATTGGCAGGTGGAGATGGATCGGGCAGGGAAGGAGAAAACGGCATTTTCCACAGGTAAGGGGCTGTATCAGTTCACTGTGATGCCGTTTGGTTTGTGTAACGCCCCCGCCACCTTTGAGAGAGTGATGGAACATGTACTAGGCGGCATGCCATGGCAATCATGCCTGGTATACCTGGATGACGTCCTAGTACATGCCAAGACCTTCCCCCAGGCGTTAGCTAATTTGGACCAGGTGTTCGGGTGCCTCAGACAGGCAGGGTTAAAGCTGAACCCGAGTAAGTGCACTTTGTTTGCAAGAGAGGTGGCCTATCTAGGTCACGTGATCGGCCGCGAGGGGGTAAAAACGGACCCAGACAAAATTAAAGCGGTAGAGGAGTGGCCCGCACCACGTACCATCAAGGAGGTGCGGGGATTTTTGGGACTCTGCTCCTACTACCGGCGCTTTGTGGCGAAATTTGCGGAGTTGGCCCGTCCCCTCCACTGGCTTACGGAGAAGGGGACGCGATTTAATTGGACACGGGAGTGCCACGAGGCCTTCCAAAAATTGAAGGGGTGTCTAACATCCGCACCCCTTCTAGCTTACCCCACTAGTAACGGGACATTTACCCTGGACACGGATGCGAGCCAGGAAGGATTGGGCGCAGTTTTGTCTCAGACACAGGAGGGCGTGGAGAGAGTGATTGGTTACTATAGCCGGGCCTTAAGTAGGCCCGAGCGAAATTATTGTGTCACTCGCAAAGAGTTATTGGCTATGCTGGCTGCCATGAACCATTTCCACCCGTACCTGTACGGGCGGAAATTTTCGGTTCGAACTGACCATTCCTCCCTGCAATGGCTCCTTCGGTTCAAGGAACCGGAGGGCCAAATTGCAAGGTGGTTGGAAAAGTTGCAGCAGTACGATTTCAATGTGACCCGTAGGGCCGGGAAGGCCTATGGTAATGCGGACGCACTCTCTCGGCGTCCTTGTCTGGGGGAAAACTGCAAATTTTGTGCGAGACACGAGGAGAGGGAGCAATTGGGCGATTCTGCCCCGATTCTCGTCGTCCGGGCAACCCGGGTGAGAGGGCCAATTTTGCCACTAACCGCGGACGAGGAATTTGGAGATTTGGCTTGGAGCACGGCCCAGCAGGAGGATCCTGTCCTGGGGCCGGTGTTCAATTGGGTCAAATTGGGGCAAAGACCAAAGGGGGAAGAGGTCACCCCCCTCGGGGCGCAAACAAAGGCGTATTGGGCTCAGTGGCAGACCCTGGAGTTGAAAGGCAACATCTTATATCGCAAGTGGGTGGAGGTTCCCTCTGATAGAACTTCCTGGCTGGTGATAGTCCCAGACAAATTCAAGAACGTCATCTTACAACAGGTGCATGGTACCCGCTCCGGCGGCCATTTGGGCAGGACAAAGACAATATCTCGGGTCCGCCAGAGGTTCTATTGGGTGAATATGGGGCGCGACATACAGGACTGGTGTCGGAGATGCGACGCCTGTTCTGCCAAAAAGGGACCAGCACAGAGGATGAGGGCCCCCCTTCAATTACATCAGGTGGGGGCCCCCCTTGAGCGGGTGGCTATGGATATTCTAGGACCGCTGCCCCGCACCCGCCAAGGTAATAAGTATATCCTCGTTGTAATGGACTATTTCACCAAGTGGCCGGAGGCCTACGCCCTCCCCAACCAAGAAGCCGGGGTTGTGGCGCAGGCCTTCGTAGAAGGATTTGTATGTCGGCACGGGATTCCACAGGAGCTGCACATTCCACAGGATCAGGGACGAAATTTTGAGAGTCAATTATTAAAAGATGTGTGCAGACTCCTGTCAATTCGAAAAACCAGAACCACGCCCTTGCGGCCACAATCTGACGGGATGGTGGAAAGGTTCAATCGAACATTGATCCAACAACTGGCATTGTTCACCACCACCCGTCAGGATGACTGGGACGAACATCTCCCGTACCTGTTGATGGCCTACCGAACTAGCCAGCACGGGGCCACCGCATGCAGTCCAGCGTTGCTTATGTATGGGCGGGAGTTACGGGCTCCCGCCGACTTGCTATGCGGTCCCGTGCCAGACACCACGGATATACCGCCGAGGGAGGGTTAAGCACGTCACTTGGAGGAAGGCATGGAGCGGGTCCATGCCTTCGCCCGCCGCCAGCTCCATCTGGCGGGGGCCAAGATGAAGCGCAGGTACGACGACCGGAGCCAGGGGAGTCAATACGCTCCGGGGATGAAGATTTGGTTCTTTAATCCCCGGAGGCGAAAGGGCAGGTGCCCAAAACTCACCTCCCCCTGGCAAGGCCCGGGAGTCGTCCTGTTGCAAATCTGTGACGTGGTCATTAAGATCAAAATGGGGCCACGGGCCCCCCCTCGGATCGTCCATGCCGACCGGATAAGACCTTATGCCGGCGAGCAGGCGCCCTCATGGATCGCCTCGGCTCTAGATGCCGAGGCAGGACCCAGTACCTCTTGCGACGGGGGCTCGTAGCGTCAGAGGACTGGGGGGGATGGTAGTAGGAAATGCCCCGATGTGGGGGGATGGCAACTCTGGCATCCCTCACAGCAAGCGGGGGGCAAAGGAGCACTAGTTATGGGGTTGATGGCAGTGAAAACTAGCCCGGGAGGGTTAGGATATATCGTGTGTAGGGCCCTAGAGATTGACATTAGGTAACGTTAAGATTAGTTAGTGACAATGATACCTGTAGCTGGGGACGCAGGTAGATTAGTGTGGATGATAATGACGTGGTATGTGCTTAGTTTAAAGGGAAGACGGGGAGCACTAAGTTAGCAGGGCAACAGGTAGTTCAGATGATGCCGTGTGAGTGTTGGAGGTGTATTCAGAAGTGTATTGTGGAAGTGTATGGTGAACAGGTGTGATTGAACAGGTGTGATTGCACAGGTGTGCAACTGAACAGGTGAATGGAGCAGTGTTTGAGTGATGGTGATGGTGAGGTGTGTTGTGTTGACCAACTGGTCCAGGAAGAGGAGGAGGGTGCAGGTGGCACCAGGTGTGAGTGCACAGGTGTGCAACAACAGGTATGAAGAACAGGTGTGTGGAATAAATGGTAGTGTGGAATATCTGGAGTATTGGAATGGATGGTCGTGGAGTGAGTATGATGGAAACTGTGGAGTGGAGTGGATGGTGCGGAGGTGTGAATGGGGGAAGAGTGGACCCCCATCACGAATACCCGGGGCGGGTAGTGTAAGTGTTAGGTAGAGGGTATAGGTAAATTGTGGTTGGATATTGGCATCTGTGGTGCGGGTGGAAGAATGATGTTTGGATGGGTGCATTAGTGTTGTGGAAATGGCTGGGCGTGTAGCCTGTTAGTGTGTGTAGTTGGTTTGGGCACTCCACCACTGTGAGGATGTCGGCCAGGTGAGGCCGCAGGTGGGCTCTGGGAGCCGGTAGTGGTTGTTGTGGATGGGGCCCGAGGATCCGGAGGACGGACCCGGGTAGCCCAGTGCCAGAGGGCACCGAGGGGTGACAGAGCCAGGAGGGGCCTTCCCCAATTAGATAGGTTAGGGTGAGGAGCTAGGTAAGCTCGGGTGGCAACTACAGTGGTGGAGGTGTGCAGGTGGGTAGACCTGCTGGGAGAGCTACACGACCCAGCCCCGAAATTGTGCAAGGGCACCGGGAGCTGAATCAGGGGAGTGAGACCCCAAATTGAGAAGCACCACAGTTTGGTCAATGGGAATTGGTTTTTAGAACCCGTAGTGTAAGTTGGCCAATGGATTGGCAGGGAGAGACCCCGGGTAGTGTAAGGTGTGTTAAAGTCATTTAGAAAGTAGTTAGGATGAAGTCTCCTCGCACCATCTGCATCCACTCACCTGAGATGACGTACCTCCACACCATGCCATGTTTTGATTATTTTTTATGTGCAAATGTTTTGGATTGTGAGACGCATCATGACGTGAGTGTGACATTGTGCTTGATGTTCCATCTCTTCCTCCTTATGAGGGTTGATGATGAATTGGGTGATGGCAAATTTTGGCTAGAGGGATTGTGGTGACGAATTTGGTATTGAAGAAATATGGGGAAGACGTGACAGTAGCGACGAATTTGTAATGTGTAGATTTTGTACATATGGGGTAAGGGCAAGGGTAGTGTAGGTGACAGGGGGGTGACGTACGGTAGGGACGAGCTTTCTCACTTCGCCCTCCGTACACATTTCGCCTTGCATTGCCTTGTTGATGTGTACCCTTGTGACCTTACCCCTCGCTCATCTGTCTGTCCCCCCTTTTGTCTCCCACATGAGGACCTGTGCGCCATTGGGCGCCGAGGGGAGCGTGCGTGAGTCGGCCATTGTGCGCCCGAAACCCCCAGAACCAGCTGTCTGCATCGATGCACCACATTATGGACCACATGTCTGTGGCCGAGCACCACTTATGGACCCCATGGGTTGGGGCATGGCCCCTCTGCTGGAACCGGCCATGAGGGCCCGAAATCTTGCTGGCGGACCTTGATCACAGGGCACTGATGCCCCACAGGTGAACCACACGTAGTCGGCCCCTGTGGGCCATAAATAAAGAAAATAACATGGACACGTTGGGTGCATTTTATGTAATACAAATAGGCCGCCAGCAAAGGAAAAGACAACATCTGGAAGAACAAATAATAATAGCCAGCAGAGGGAGCCGAAGAGCAAGAGACCACCTGCAGGGTTAGGGGTTGTTGATTTATTTTTATTATTGAACATTCATGAACACTGATGAACTATGGTGACTAAACCGATTGGTGCTTGAGGGTGTGTTGGTGCGTTTTGGGTGCTTTCATGGTGCATTGATGCAGAGCAGACTGTCTCCCCCCCAGAAAGAACAATCACAGGTCCTGGGTTAGTTTTGTAAATAAAAGTAGCGTCATTGTAAATAATGCTCCCCACCGTCAGTGTGTAGTTTGAAGACCATTCCGCAATTCGGTTAGCTGTGGGCGTGAGTCTGTTAGGCAGGGTGCAATGGAGCAGCGGGACATATTTATCTATGTTTTAAAACTGTCGCACTCAGGGTCAGGTTAAAAGTAGAGGGAACTACACCTACGTGTCACACTAAATAAAAGTTGTAGGCCCGGGGCGTGCCTAAGAGGAGGAGGGTGCAGTGTTGTGGATATGAGGATTGTGTTTTTTTTATTGTGTGTATTATTATTATTGCTTTATTCTGAGCCTCCTTGTAAATACCTCCGTAGTGTAAAGGTCAAAGGGTGTCTCGGTAGTTATTCCATAAACACCACATTGCAGGACCCGATAAAACCCGTGTTCAGTAGCTTATATCTTATTATGTGTCTTAAGGTAAGGCTGTGTCTCCCATTAATTTAAATACTCCATTGCACCAAGTGAAATAAGAATAGGTCCCCTTTCATTTCATTTCAATGGCCAACTGCATTTTGGGCGGTTTTCTTCAACCACCATTGGCCACGAGGCAGGGTTGGGGAAGAAAGGCATGTCTCCACCTCGTCATAGAGGGGAGGAGTGCAGCCCCGTTTCAACCAGCCGCGTGAAGCCCTGACGGTGTGCGCTGTAAAGCGGATTTACAAGGCGCTGCCGGCTTCTCGCTTCCCGCCCGGAGTGGACCTGCTCGCTGTGCCCTGTGATCCCACCTGCTCATCCTTTCCAGCCATTCCTGCCCGCAAGTTCCCCATTTTGCCTACGTGAGTTTGTTATGTTTGTTCTGTCCTGGGTAGTAACTAAGTCTGTATAAGCTAGTAATTTTCACTGTGTCACCTGCGTCTCATGTCCCCTGTAAATAATCGTGACTGCTCTTTTTGCTTGTGTGTGTAAATAATAAATCCCGTTACTCTTCTGTACGTCTTCTTCCTCTTTGCATTCGGTCGCTTTAGAGTTTTCCCGATTGAGTAGCTGTGGCGCGATACGGCCAACGTTTGGGTAAATCGGGTTTTAGTCAGGGAACAACTGTTCGGCCGCGGTTACACCACCGCTCGGTAAAAATAACATCTAATCCGCGGACCGTAACAATATATATATATATATGTATATATATATATATATATATATATGTATATATATATATGTATATATATATATATATATATATGTATATATATATATATATATATATATATATATATATATATATATATATATATATATATGTATGTATGTATGTATGTATGTATATATATTGTTGCGAATATGGAATTTGGCCTCCATATCCGCTTGTAAATATTCCCCTATTTTCTCCAATACTCCCCAACTTTCCCCAATCCCCCATTCCCTAGTCCCATTGCATGTAAATAACAATCAGTAGAGCCGACCTTCCCCTTATTCCCCCATTAAATGTCGTGCCCAGGTCCACCGCACGACACGTAGACAACTTTCGGACATCTTCCTAGTTATTCTTAGTCTATGTCAGTTAAGGCCTCGTTTCCATTAATTATGACTCTTCGTTGCACCAGAATGTGATTATATGGCACCAGTAGTGAGTTTAGGACCTTTCCCATACCTCCTCCCATCTTCTTCCCCGTCTACAACAACAGAGGGGCACGGCGCTGCGCGGGGGGGAGTGTGCGTCCTCCCACCGGCTCGGTTCGCCGCCATCGACAATGCGCTCCAGACAACGCGCTCCAGACCATGCGCTCCACGGGGTTACCACGAAGGGGCTCCTTGTCAGCTCCTCGTCAAGGGCGGAGCCTGGTAAACCCCCCGCACGCACCCAATGAGAAGCAACGTGCCGATTCCACGAGGCGGAGCTAACGAGCCGAGGGCGTGTCACTCCCCGCCGGATATACGCGGCCACGCGCCGGATGTGACGTGAGATGCGCCCCCAGCTTGGAGAGAGAAGTTGCCACCCCTCGAGCGCTGCAATACCTCCACCGCATCTCTTGAACTGGACCGTACGTGATCCTGCCCTGAGCCCAGGTGCACCTGGAGCGATCGCTACCCGCTTTCCTTGCCATCAAACCCCGTGTGAGTCAGCCTTGTCCCGTTTATCTGTCGTCTGTCTGGGGTTAATATAAGAGTGTTTAAGTGCCCACCTTCCTATGTTTCCCTCTTGTCCCTGTAATCTAAACCTTCCGCATTATTATAATAACAACCTTTGAGAACCGTATCCCTGGTGTCGTGTCATATTAATCCCAGCCGTGTGTCTTTTCCTTCATTGGTCTAGCATAGCGCGATTAGTCAACCCCGGGTACAATCGGGGTAACTTGTACGGATACGGCGGCCATCCCGCTCGGCCCACCATACCATCAAAGTCGTATCTGTAACAATTGGTGTCGAGGAGTGAGATTCGGACCCGGGACTAAATTTATTAGGCCCAAATTTGTAGTAATAGAATCGATTCGGAGCGCGTTTCCCGCGCGAATATTGTAGTAATAGAAGCGATCCGGAGCGCGTTACTGCGCTCGACGAAATTATAACAGCAAAATTTGGATTTGTGTTACGAAACTCGAATTTTGAAAGTCGCGCTATGGCGGATCAAGACGGCTGGGGTCCGGTAGGGGAGAGTGAAGCAGGGTCGGTCCAGGACCAAAGTGAGACACGTGAGGAGAGCGAAACAGCGGGGGTAGCAGACGCGCGAAATGGCGCCTCGCTGGTCACCGCGCCGGCGACCGTGACAGCGCCCCTGGTGGATTTGGACTTGTTTTTTTTGCAAATAAAGGCCCTTATGGCCCAGAGTAACGAGCGAATGGAAAAGAATAGTGAGCAATTGGGAGACCAAATTAGAGGTTTGAAAAGCAGTATGGGACAAATGGGAAACGAAATGGGGGTAATGGGGAACCGGATGGATGCTCAGGGTGAGCGATTGGAGGGCCAAATGGGGTCCAATAGCGAGAAATTGAGGGAGGACATGGGGTCCAATAGCGAGAAATTGAGGGAGGACATGGGGGCCCAGATCGGGGGGTTAGGGAGTAGAATAGAGGGATTAGACAATAGATTAGGGGAAATACAGGAGGGGTTAATGGGGGTAGAAAACAGAATGGCCGCTCAAGAGAATCAAATGGAAGGGATGCAAAAAGGGTTAGAGGGGTTAGAAAACAGAATGGAAGGCAAATTGAGGGACATGAGGGACCAAGCGGAAAGGGAAGTTAAACAAATGGGGCAGCAGATAGAGGGGGTCAGAATGGGGGTAGAAACTAAATTGGATGCTCACAGGGAGGAAATGGAACAGATGAGGGTGGCATCTGGGCAGGAGATGCAAGTGTTGGGAGAGGAGATCAGAAGAGGAGTGAGTGAGGAGGTCGGAGGAGTGCGCGAGGAGGTGAGGCACTGTAAGGAGCGCATGGAGAAGGAGGTGAGAAAGGGGACTGTAAAATTGCAAGGGGGTATAGAGGAGTTGACGCTGGGAGTAGAACAACTGACGGTGGGACAAAAGGAGTTGGGGGACCAGGTAAAGAAGAACACAGCGGTAATAGAGGGTTTAAAATCGACACAGAAGGAGATGAAAAAGGACGTAGGGGTAATTAAAAAAGAGTGTCAGACGGTACATGAGGACCTGACGAGGAAAATGGACAAGGTGGTAGAGGTGATGGAGGTTAAAGAGCGGGAGGTGCGGGAGCACATAGAAAAAAATAAAGTGGAGTTAGAGGAAGAACTTAAAGGGGCGCACGAGGAAATGAAGGAGGTGAAGCAAAAATTAGAAGAAGTGGAAGAAGGGGTGAGCGAAATTAAGAAGCGACGGAGAGAGGATAAGAAAGAGATAAAGGAGGAAGTAAAAGAATTGGTCCAAAGTCTGTGTTTGGATCGTGATGATGTGCTCATTAACCGGATGAGGGATTCGCAGGTGATGGAGGAGAAGCGAAGAGGAAGAGGACCCGGTGTAAGTGGTGACCAATATGGTCGTGCGTATGATGCGCCAGGTGATTTGATAAGCTTGGGGGTCGAGATAGACCCGGGTGTTCGTGAGAGGCCGTTGGTGAAGTGTGCGACAGGTCTGGTGTGCGAAAAAGGAGGTGTGCGAGAAAGTCCGACTCTGGGGTGTGTGAGGAAAAAGTGCACGCCGAGGAGTGAGTGTGCTGGCGAGAGTGAGTCGGTCGTAGCGCGTGTGCGAGGGAGCACATGGGAGCGCGGTGTGGTAAGTGTTACAGAGGGTGTGACGAGAGAGTGTGCGCGAGAAAGGTGTGTGACGGACAGGTGCATGGGGAAAGAGTGCGCTGTCAAAGGCAAGGAAGAATGCACACCTGTGGTGAGTGTTACAGAGGGTGTAACGGGAGAGTGTGCGCAAGAAAGGTGTGTGACGGACAGGTGCATGAGGAAAGAGTGCGCTGTCAAGAGTAAGGGTGAGTGCGCTGTCAAGAATGGAGGTGAGAGTAGTGAGAGTGACAAGGAGCATGAGTTGGGTGTGACAGGTGAGCGAGGATGCACACCTGGAATGGAAGGATGCACACCTGGAATGGTAGAGCGTGAGTGGGAATGCACGCTGGAGTTGGTGGTGAGGCACGTGGTTGGGTGTGCGGGTGAGAGCACACCTGTGATTGTCACAGAGGAGGTGACCAAGGAGGGGGTGCGAAGAGGTGTGTTGGTGAGGTGTGCTACCAACGAATGTGTGCCAAAGTGTTCGGTGGTCAGGTGTGTGACCAAGGCCGTAAGTGGAAGGAGTGTACCGAGGTGTGAAAGGAAAGGTACGAGGAGCATGGAGACGGCTGGATGTGTGAGCAAGGAACGGGCTGCGGGGTGTAAGCATGCAGGTGGAGCATCGACGGTAACCAGGTTAGAGGTTAGGTCGACTTTTAGCCGAAGCGGGCCCTCGGTGCGTGCCGGGCCTCGCTTTGAACGGCCGCGTCCGTGCTCCACTAGGCGGAGCTGGCAGCCCGATAGAAAGGGTCGTCATGGCGACCACTTCTTGGTGAGGCATTCCGGCAGGTCGAGATCGAGCCATGGGATGGCTCCACGCCGAGCTGGTGCGTGGGATCTCGGCCCGGGTAAGCCCCCGTCCCTGCACCGAATGCGGGACGTGTCCAGCCGCTGGCGCAAAACAACCCGCATTCATGGCTTGGCTGTACGCAGCCGAGCTTTAGAAGCAAATTGGCGCACCGAGAGGCATTAGTGAGTAGACTGTGTGATGAGGTTAGTGTTTTGGCCCCAAAATTAGAGAAAAACAAAATTTGATGATTGGCAAGGGATTGGCAGTAGTGATTGGCAGATGATGGGCAGTGATTGGCAAATTTTTAATTTGTTGAAATTTGATGTGCAAAATTGGTAGTGAGCGATGTGCCCAGTGGGTAAGAGTGGCATCCCTGCCACCCTTCCCAAGTGGGGCAAATGCGCAATAGTTTATGGGGTGTATGGCAGTGAAAACTAGCCCGGGTGGGTTAGGATATGGTGTGTAGGGATCTAGCGAAGATGACATTAGGAAACGTTAAGGTTAGTTAGTGACTGATACCTGTAGTGGGGACGCAGGTAGATTAGTATGGATGATAATGACGAGGGAGCGCAATAGTTTAAAGGGACGACTGGGAAGCGCAAGTTTCAGAGGGGAGGAGTTAGATGAGATGATGCTGTGTGAGAAGTGGAGCAGTGTGGAGCAGTGTATGAGTAATGAGTGTGGTGGATCAGCGCGAATGCGCTTGGGGAGAGAAGGGTGCAGGTGGCACCAGGTGTGAGAGCACAGGTGTGCAGGTACAGGTGTGTGGAGAGAGTTGGAGTGAGTGGTACGGAGTGGTGTGCATGGTGCGAAGGTGTGGATGGGGGAAGAGTGGACCCCTATCACGGATACCCGGGGCGGGTAGTGTAAGTGTTAGGTAGAGGGTACAGGTAAATTGTGGTTGGATATTGGCATTTGTGGTGCGGTTGCAGACTGGTATTGTGGATGGGTGCATTAGTGTCGTGGAAATGGCTGGGCGTGTAGCCTGTTAGTGTGTGTAGTTGGGTTGGGCACTCCACCACTGTGAGGATGTCGGCCAGGTGAGGCCGCAGGTGGGCTCTGGGAGCCGGTAGAGTTGTGGATGGGGCCCGAGGATCCGGAGGACGGACCCGGGTAGCCCAGTGCCAGAGAAGGCACCGAGTGGGGAGAGCGCCAGAGGGCCTTCCCCAGGTAGTTAGGTTAGGGTAAGGAGCAGGTAAGCTCGGAGGCAACTGCAGTGGTGGAGGTGTGCAGGTGGGTAGACCCACTGGGAGAGGTACACGCCGCAGCCCAGAAATTGTGCGAGGGCACCGGGAGATGAATCGGGGGAGTGAGACCCCAAATTGAAGAGCACCACAGTCTGGCCAATGGGAATTGGTTTTTAGAACCCATAGTGTAAGAGGGCCAATGGTTTGGCCGGAGAAAGACCCCGGGTAGTGTAAAGTTGTTAAAGTCATTTAGGAAATAGTTAGGATTGAAGAACCTGTCGCACCATACGCAGCCACTTACCTGTGGTGATGATGATGACTCCACACCTGTGTTTTCTTTGTTTGTGTTGCAGAAATGAGAATTGCTGTTGGATTTGTGAGACGCATCATGACGTGGATGAGACATTGGGGTGATTCCATCTCTCCCTCCCTAGGAGGGACTGATGATGAATTGGTGATGGCAAATTTTGATGAGAGTTGAAAATGGCAAATTTGATTGGTTAGGAGGGAGAGAAGACGAATTTGGTATATGGGAGGAACGGGGAAGACAGTAGGGACGTTTGTTGATTTGTAAAGTAGATGTTTATGGGTAGTGTTGTGTTTTGTGGATACAGTAAGGGGTAAGGGAGGGGCCATGTAGGTTACCTGGTGGGGGGGGCGTACGATAGGAACGTACCTGTCTCACCTGGTTCCCATGTGCCCCCAGTGTGCATCACCTTACATTGCGTGCACTTTTGCGCCCTTACCACCTTACTCACTTGTCTGCTTCTTTTGTCTCCCACCTCCGAGGATCTGGCTTTGGGGTAGAGAGAGAGGAGAGAGAGGTGCTGGCTGCGCAGTTGTGGGCCTGCACTTTCGCTGTTTGCTGCCGGGATCGATACACCATATGGACCGCAATGTTTGTGGCCACCCACAATGGACCGCAGTTCGTTTGCGGCCAAGCACCACCCGGGGATGGACCTATGGGTCAACGTGGCACCTATGCCATACAGGTGAACCACTTTTAGTTAACACCAAGTGCACCACAAGAAGAGCAAGAGACACCTGCAGGGTTAGGGGTTGTCGAATTTATTTTTATTCCGATGAACAATGGTGACTGCACCGATTGGTGGTGGGGTGGTGCTTTTGATGCTGGGACGGGGTGCTCTGCACGTTATTAAAGGCCGTCGGCCACAGAGCACTCGTGGGTTGGCGTATCGATGCTGGCAAGCGCGCTCTCTCTATGCATAACATCTGCATGTGTTCCTCCAAAAACAGGTCCTGGATCGTAGTGTAAATAGCAGCGTAGTCGTGTAAATAATGCTCCCTACCGGCTGTATGTTTAGTTTGCGAATTCTTTCCGGATTCGGTTATCCTGCGGGTGTGTTTCTGAGAGGAGAAGGGTGCAACGTCGCAGGGGGACATATTTACTCATTTGTGAATATCTGTAAAACTGTCGCACTCAGGGTAGAGTTAATAGTAGAGGGAACTACATTGCGTGCCACACTAAAGTAGGTAAAAATTTATCGGGTCGGGACGCCCCGAGGGTAGAGAAGGGTGCAATGTTGCGAATATGGAATTTGGCCTCCATATCCGCTTGTAAATATTCCCCTATTTTCTCCAATACTCCCCAACTTTCCCCAATCCCCCATTCCCTAGTCCCATTGCATGTAAATAACAATCAGTAGAGCCGACCTTCCCCTTATTCCCCCATTAAATGTCGTGCCCAGGTCCACCGCACGACACGTAGACAACTTTCGGACATCTTCCTAGTTATTCTTAGTCTATGTCAGTTAAGGCCTCGTTTCCATTAATTATGACTCTTCGTTGCACCAGAATGTGATTATATGGCACCAGTAGTGAGTTTAGGACCTTTCCCATACCTCCTCCCATCTTCTTCCCCGTCTACAACAACAGAGGGGCACGGCGCTGCGCGGGGGGGAGTGTGCGTCCTCCCACCGGCTCGGTTCGCCGCCATCGACAATGCGCTCCAGACAACGCGCTCCAGACCATGCGCTCCACGGGGTTACCACGAAGGGGCTCCTTGTCAGCTCCTCGTCAAGGGCGGAGCCTGGTAAACCCCCCGCACGCACCCAATGAGAAGCAACGTGCCGATTCCACGAGGCGGAGCTAACGAGCCGAGGGCGTGTCACTCCCCGCCGGATATACGCGGCCACGCGCCGGATGTGACGTGAGATGCGCCCCCAGCTTGGAGAGAGAAGTTGCCACCCCTCGAGCGCTGCAATACCTCCACCGCATCTCTTGAACTGGACCGTACGTGATCCTGCCCTGAGCCCAGGTGCACCTGGAGCGATCGCTACCCGCTTTCCTTGCCATCAAACCCCGTGTGAGTCAGCCTTGTCCCGTTTATCTGTCGTCTGTCTGGGGTTAATATAAGAGTGTTTAAGTGCCCACCTTCCTATGTTTCCCTCTTGTCCCTGTAATCTAAACCTTCCGCATTATTATAATAACAACCTTTGAGAACCGTATCCCTGGTGTCGTGTCATATTAATCCCAGCCGTGTGTCTTTTCCTTCATTGGTCTAGCATAGCGCGATTAGTCAACCCCGGGTACAATCGGGGTAACTTGTACGGATACGGCGGCCATCCCGCTCGGCCCACCATACCATCAAAGTCGTATCTGTAACAATATATATATATATATATATATATATATATATATATATATATATATATATATATATATATATATATATATATATATATATATATATATATATATATATATATATAGTCACGTAAAAAAGTAAGTACACCCCATGTAAAGTTTTGACTTTTTCAACATATTTCAACATACAGCTATTTGATCTTCATTTCAACAATATTGATAGATAAAGGTGATATAATATAACAAATATCATGAAACATTTACATTTAGAAGTCCATTGTATAATTTAAATAAACATAAATGCAAATTTTGCATGTGGAAAAAGTAAGTACACCCCTACATTTATCACTACTTCAAATACCTAAAATTAGAATCAGGTGCACCAGCTCAAGTGCAAATGATTAGAACATCGTTAGAGAGGATCTTGGAGGAACCTGTCTTATTTGAACCTCAGACATTTAGTTTGGTTTGCTCTTTGTTGTTGAAGTGTGCGGCGTCACAATGCCGAGATCAAAAGAGCTCTCTGAGGCCTTCAGAAAGAAGGTTATAGATGCCTACGAGTCTGGGAAGGGATTTAAAAAGATCTCCAAACAATTTGAAATCAATCATTCGACTGTCCGGAAGATCATCTACAAGTGGAGAAGATTCCAAACAACTGCCAACTTGTTCAGACCAGGCCGCCCCAGCAAGTTCAGCCCAAGAGCAGACCGCAAGATGCTGAAAGAAGTCTCTAAGAACCCCAGAATGTCATCACGGGACCTACAGGTAGCTCTTGCCACTGTTGATGTCAAAGTGCACGAGTCTACCATTAGAAAGAGGCTGCACAAATTTGATCTACATGGGAGGCATGCCAGGAGGAAACCTTTGCTGTCCAGAAAGAACATCAGGGCAAGACTAAAGTTTCCCACTGAACACCGAGGCAAAGACCAGCACTTCTGGAACAATGTGATCTGGACAGATGAGTCAAAGGTAGAGCTATTTGGCCACAGTACCAGAAGACATGTTTGGCGAAGACCAAAGACAGCATTTGACCACAAGAACCTGATACCAACTGTAAAGCATGGTGGTGGAAATATTATGGTTTGGGGCAGCTTTGCTGCATCAGGGCCTGGGCAGCTCACCATCATAGAATCCACTATGAATTCTTCATTGTACCAGAGGGTGCTTGAGGATAATGTGAGGCCATCTGTCTGAAAGGTGAAGCTCAACCAAAGGTGGACCTTGCAACATGACAATGACCCTAAACGTACCAGTAAATCCACCAGGGAATGGCTGAGAAGAAAGAAATGGAGGGTTCTGGAATGGCCAGGTCAAAGCCCGGATCTAAATCCCATCGAGATGTTGTGGGGCTTTGAAACGAGCTGTGCATGCAATTGTGCATGCTGTGCAACAATTTTTTGTTGAATAAATTATTGCAAAGTCAATTTTTCATTGTTTTTTGTTCAATTAGATTACCTTTATCTATAGATACTGTTTAAATGAAGATCAAATATTGATATGTCCACATATGTTAAAAAGATTTTAAAAACATTTCATGGGGTGTACTTACTTTTTCCACATGCGAAATTTACATTTATGTTTATTTAAATTATACAATGGACTACAAAATGTAAATGTTTCATGATATTTGTTATATTATATCACCTTTATCTCTCAATATTGTTGAAACGAAGATCAAATAGCTGTATGTTGAAATATTGTTGCGGATATGGGATTTGCATCCATCCGTATCCGCTTGTAAATATTCCCCTAATTCCTCAAGACTTCCCAACTATCACCCAATCCCCCATTCCCCAGTCCCATTTTCTGTAAACAACACTCTGTAGACCCGACCTCCCCCTATTTCCCCCATTAAATGTCGCATCCAGGTCCACCGCATCTCACGTAGACAACTATAGGACATCTTGCTAGTTATTCTTAGTCTATGTCAGTTAAGGACTCGTTTCCATTAATTCTGACTCTTCGTTGCACCAGAATGTGATTGTATGGCACCGTTAGGAAGTTTAGGACCTCCCAATACCTCCCCGCAGCTCTTCCTCACGGTTCAACAACAACAACAACAACAACAACGGCGGCGGCGCGGGGAGTGCGCGTCCTCACTCCGGCTTGGTTGGTAGGGGGTGTTGGGAGGGCCCAGGCCTTTCCAACGAGCCGCCATCGAACATGTGCTCGACGGGGTTACCAAGTAGGGGCTCGCTGTCAGCTCCTCGTCAAGGGCGGAGCCCGGTAACCCCCGCACCCAATAGAAGCGGCGGACCGGTCCCATCTGGGGCGGAGCCAACGAGCCGAGGGCGTGTGACTCCCCGCTGAGCATGCGCAGGAAGAAGGAGGTGACGTCAGATGCGCCCTGAGCTTGGAGAGAGAAGGACGCCACCTCCGAGCGCTGTGACACCTCCCCGCATCTCTGGACTGGACCGCGCTTTATCCTGTCCCTGAGCCAAGGTGCACCTTGTGCTATCGACTGCCTGTCCTTCCCTGCCATCAATCCCTGTGTAAGTCAGTCTTGTTCCGTTTGTCTGTGGTCTGTCTGGGATAGATAAGATTGTGTCTAAGTGCCTATCTCTTCTGTGTCTTTACCTCATTACCTTGTAATCTACCCCTTTTCTCCACCACTAATTATATCCTCCTCCGGAGGTCTTGAGAACTGTACCCCTTGCGTCGTTTCATTTATCCCAGTCGTTGTGTCCTTTCCATCATTGATTTAGCGTAGCGTGACTTGGCCAACGTTCGAGTGGAATCGGGTGAGTTGGGGGTAATCGGGTAAACTGTGCGAACACGGCGGCCATTCCGCTCGGTCAAGCAACATCTTAAGCCGTGTCCGTAACAATTGGTGTCGGGAAGTGAGATTGGACCCGAAGCGCGCTTCACGCGCTCGAAATTATTAACGGTGAAATTTGTTTTGTTTTAAAATAAAAAAACCCGAATTTTGAAAGTCGCGCTATGGCAGATCAAGACGGCTGGGTTCCGGTAGAGGAGAGTGAGGCAGGGTCGATCCAGGACCAAATTGAGGGACATGAGGAGAGCGAAGCAGTGAGGGCGGCAGGTTCGCGAAATGGCGTCCTCGCGCACGAGGTGACGGGCGCGCAAAATGGCGCCTCGCACATGGCTACGGCGGCCGCACCCGCTGCACAAGTGGGAGGGATGGCCCAAATGCAGGCCCTCATGGAGCAATTTATGGTACAAATGCAGGCGTCCCTCAACCTGCAGAAGGACGAGATGAGGGCTAATAGTCAGCAATTGGGGAACCAGATGGATGCTCAGAGTGAGCAATTAAGAGACGGGTTAAACAATATGGGAAATAAATTTGAGGGATTAGACAATGGGATAGAAGGGATGAAACATGGGTAAACGGGGTTTTGAAAATAGAATGGCTGCCCAGCAGAATCAGATAGAGGGAGTGAAAAATGGGTTAGAGGGGTTAGAAAACAGTATGGAAGGCAAATTGAGGGACATGAGGGACCAAGCGGAAAGGGAAGTTAAAAAAATGGGGCAGCAGATAGAGGGGGTCAGAATGGGGGTAGAAACTAAATTGGATGCTCACAGGGAGGAAATGGAGCAGATGAGGGTGGCATCTGGGCAGGAGATGCAAGTGATGGGAAAGGAGATCAGAAGAGGGGTGAGTGAGGAGGTCGGAGGAGTGCGCGAGGAGGTGAGGCACTGTAAGGAGCGCATGGAGAAGGAGGTGAGAAAGGGGACTGTAAAATTGCAAGGTGGTATAGAGGAGTTGACGCTGGGAGTAGAACAACTGACAGTGGGACAAAAGGAGTTGGGGGACCAGGTAAAGAAGAACACAGCGGTAATAGAGGGTTTAAAATCGACACAGAAGGAGATGAAAAAGGACGTAGGGGTAATTAAAAAAGAGTGTCAGACGGTACATGAGGACCTGACGAGGAAAATGAACAAGGTGGTAGAGGTGATGGAGGTTAAAGAGCGGGAGGTGCGGGAGCACATAGAAAAAAATAAGGTGGAGTTAGAGGAAGAACTTAAGGGGGCGCACGAGGAGATGAAGGAGGTGAAGCAGAAATTAGAAGAAGTGGAAGAAGGGGTAAGCGAAATTAAGAAGCGACGGAGAGAGGATAAGAAAGAGATAAAGGAGGAAGTAAAAGAATTGGTCCAAAGTCTGTGTTCGGATCGTGATGATGTGCTCATTAACCGGATGAGGGATTCGCAGGTGATGGAGGAGAAGCGAAGAGGAAGAGGACCCGGTGTAAGTGGTGACCAATATGGTCGTGCGTATGATGCGCCAGGTGATTTAATAAGCTTGGGGGTCGAGATAGACCCGGATGTTCGTGAGAGGCCAAGAGTGAGGTGTATGGCTGGTCCGGAGGGTATGGAACAAGGGTGCGAGCGAGAGGGTCCGGTGATGGGAGAGGTGCGAGGTGTGAGTGAGCAAGGTTGTGGTGGTATGGAATGGGTAGCGGGTTGCGGAAGTGTGACCCATGCATCGAAACCAACAGGGGTAGTTTTTAGAGGGACAGGGGAGGCATGGGAGCCCCTTGGGGGTAATGTACTGTGGGGGCCCGGCCGGTTCAGCCCCGCGCTGACCCCGCAAGGGGCGACGCAAGGGGTCCGGCAGGCGGGCAACGACTCGCATACGAGGTGGTCCCACAAGGTCCCACTCGCGCCGTATGACGGCAAGAGTGATCTACGCGCGTACCTGGCGCAGTTTGACTGTGTGTGTAAGGGCAACGGTTGGGGTGAGGACGAAGGTGGAGTACACCTGGTGGCCGCATTGCGCGGCGCGTCGGCGGAGGTGCTGACGGCATTACCACCGGGTGCTCTCACCCTGCCAGCCCTCCGCGACGCCCTAATTAATCGATTCGGCATTGAACAGCAGAGCGAGCTTGTTAAAGCTCAGCTCGCGCTGCGAAAACGCAAGCCCCAGGAAGCCATCGGGGAACTTGCCCACGACATTCGCCGCGCAGTGGGGATCGCACATGCTAGCATGGCAGCGGATTCCCGGGAAAGCCTGGCGCTGGACCATTTTATCCAGGCCCTCCCGGATATTGAGCTCCGGCAACAGCTCGCCATGTGGCGCCCGCAGACTCTGAGCCAGGCGGCTGACGCTGCGGCCCGTTGGGAAGCAGCGAGGCCCCTGGCCCGGGGGAGCGAGCGTCACGCAATGGCGGTCCGCCAGGTGGGACCCCCGATGGAGGTCGGGCCCCTTAGGGGGCCTGCCCCCGACGTGAGTCCTGACCTGGCGGCCATGGTCCGGAGGCTGGTGGACCAGCGCCTGGCGGGACCTGGACCATGGCAGGCGGCCCCGGAGGTGGCCCGCGGTGGACCACGAGCGGGTAATCCAATTCGGACCTTCAGGGGGGGAAATTTGGAATTCCGGAGACAAGCACCTTATCAGGTGAGGTGCTATACTTGCAACCGTCTGGGTCACCTGGCGCGGCACTGTCGAGCCACGCGCCGGGATGATCCCCGGCGGTTGAGGTCCTTAACTCCGCCCAGGGGGGAGCTGGTTAGCCGACCCCAGACACCCCCCCGCCAGACCCCGGGAAACTAGAAGGCCTTACACCGGCGAGCAGGCGCCCCCGTGGATTGCCTCGGCTTTAGATGCCGAGGCGGGACCCAGTACCTCTGAATAAGGGGGGCTTATTAGTGCCAGAGGACTGGGGGATTGATGAGCGATGGGCCCGGTGGGTAAGGGTGGCATCCCTGCCACCCTTCCCATGAATAAAGGGGGCAAATGCGCTATAGTTTATGGGGTGTATGGCAGTGGAAACTAGCCCGGGTGGGTTAGGATATTGTGTGTAGGGATCTAGCGAAGATGACATTAGGTAACGTTAAGTTTAGATAGTGACTGATACCTGTAGTGGGGACGCAGGTAGATTAGTGGATGATAATGACGAGGGAGCGCAAGTTTAAAGGGACGACTGGGAAGCGCAAGTTTCAGAGGGGAGTAGTTAGATGAGATGATGCTGTGTGAGAACTGGACAGGTGTGTGGAGCAGTGTATGAGTAGTGAGTGTTGTGGATCAGCGCGAATGCGCTTGGGGGAGAGAAGGGTGCAGGCGGCACCAAGTATGAGAGCACAGGTGTCCAAGTACAGGTGTGTGGAATACATGGAGTATTGGAATGAGTGGTGTGGAGAGAGTTGGAGTAAGTGGTACGGAGTGGTGTGCATGGTGCGAAGGTGTGGATGGGGGAAGAGTGGACCCCTTTTCACGAGTACCCGGGGAGGGTAGTTTAAAGAATAGTTAGAAGGTATAGGTAAATTGTGGTTGGATATTGGCATTTGTGGTGCGGTTGCAGAATGGTATTGTGGATGGGTGCATTGGTGTGGTGAAATTGGCTGGTCGTGTGGCCTGTTAGTATGAGTGTGAATGGTTGGGCACTCCGCCACTGTTAGATGTCGGCCAGGTGAGGCCGCAGGTGGGCTCTGGGAGCCGTTAGTGTCAGTGGGTGCCTGAGGATCCCGGGTGTGGATCGGGCAGGCCGTGCCAGAGAGGGCACTGAGGGGGTGAGAGTGCGAGAGGGCCTTCCCCAGTTAGTTAGGTTAGGGTGAGGAGCAGGTGAGCTCGGTAGGCAACAATAGTGGTGGAGGTGTGCAGGTGGGCGGACCAGCTAGGAGCGTCACACGACCCAGCCACCGAAATTGTGCGGGGGCACCGAGTGATGAATCGGGGGAGTGAGACCCCAACTTGAGAAGCACCACAGTTTGGTCAATGGGAATTGGTTTTTAGAACCCATAGTGTAAGTTAGCCAATGGATTGGCAGGGAAAGACCCCGGGTAATGTAAAGTTGTTAAAGTCATTTAGGAAATAGTTAGGATTGATGAACCTGTCGCACCATACGCAGCCACTTACCTGAGGTGATGATGATGACTCCACACCTGTGTTTTCTTTGTTTTGTGTTGCAGGAAGTGAGAATTGCTGTTTGGATTTGTGAGACGCATCACGACGTGGATGAGACATTGGGGTGATTCCATCTCTCCCTCCTTAGGAGGGACTGATGATGAATTGGTGATGGCAAATTTTGATGTTGAGTTGGAGATGGCAAATTTTGATGTTGAGTTGGAAATGGCAAATTTGATTGGTTAGGAGGGAGAGAAGACGAATTTGGTTTATGGGAGGAACGGGGAAGACAGTAGGGACGTTTGTTGATGTGTAAAGTAGATGTTTATGGGTAGTGTTGTGTTTTGTGGATACAGTAAGGGGTAAGGGAGGGGCAATGTAGGTTACCTGGTGGGGGGGGGGGGCGTACGGTAGGAACGTACCTGTCTCACCTGGTTCCCATGTGCCCCCAGTGTGCATTACCTTGTATTGCGTGCACTTTTGCGCCCTTACCACCTTGCTCACTTGTCTTATTTTGTCTCCCACCTCCGAGGATCTGGCTTTGGGGCAGAGAGAGAGGAGAGAGAGGTGCTGGCTCTGCAGTTGTGGGCCTGCACTTCCGCTGCTTGCTGCCTGGATCGATACACCATATGGACCACAATTTTGGTGGCCACCCTCAATGGACCGCAGTTCTTTTGTGGGCAAGCACCACCCGTTGATGGACCTCTGGGTCAACGTGGCACCTATGCCATACAGGTGAACCACTTTTAGTTGGCCCCCCTGACGGCCACAATTCAGAAATGGACGCGGTTGGCGCCTTTCTTTATTTCTAAAGAAGCCAGAAGGCCAAGTGCACTCCATGAAGGCAAGACCAGCGGCAGAACATCGGCCGGCTGCGACACCACCGGTGACCATGGACACTTGATTGTGCCTTTTTTATTGAACACTTTATTGGTGCACCGGATGGTGCTGACTGTACATAATGGGGTGGTGCTTTTGGTGCTTGGACGGGGTGCTCTGCACATTATTAAAGGCCGTAGGGCCACAGGGCACTCGTGGGTTGGTGTATCGATGCTGGCATGCGTGCTCTCTCTATGCATAACATCTGCATGTGTTCCTCAAAGAACAGGTCCTGGATCGTAGTGTAAATATCAGTGTAGTCTTGTGTAAATGATGCTCCCTACCGGCTGTATGTTTAGTTTGAGGATGCTTTCCGCGATTCGGTTATCCTGTGGGTGTGTTTCTGTTAGGAGAAGGGTGCAACGTCGCAGGGGGACATATTTACTCATTTGTGAACATCTGTAAAACTGTCGCACTCAGGGTTGAGTTAATAGTAGAGGGAACTACATCTGAGTGCCACACTAAAGTAGGTAAAAATGTATCGGGTCGGGACGCCCCGAGGTAGAGAAGGGTGCAATGTTGCGGATATGGGATTTGCATCCATCCGTATCCGCTTGTAAATATTCCCCTATTTCCTCAAGACTTCCCAACTATCCCCAATCCCCCATTCCCCAGTCCCATTTTCTGTAAACAACACTCTGTAGACCCGACCTCCCCCTATTTCCCCCATTAAATGTCGCATCCAGGTCCACCGCATCTCACGTAGACAACTATAGGACATCTTGCTAGTTATTCTTAGTCTATGTCAGTTAAGGACTCGTTTCCATTAATTCTGACTCTTCGTTGCACCAGAATGTGATTGTATGGCACCGTTAGGAAGTTTAGGACCTCCCAATACCTCCCCGCAGCTCTTCCTCACGGTTCAACAACAACAACAACAACAACAACAACAACGGCGGCGGCGCGGGGAGTGCGCGTCCTCACTCCGGCTTGGTTGGTAGGGGGTGTTGGGAGGGCCCAGGCCTTTCCAATGAGCCGCCATCGAACATGTGCTCGACGGGGTTACCAAGTAGGGGCTCGCTGTCAGCTCCTCGTCAAGGGCGGAGCCCGGTAACCCCCGCACCCAATAGAAGCGGCGGACCGGTCCCATCTGGGGCGGAGCCAACGAGCCGAGGGCGTGTGACTCCCCGCTGAGCATGCGCAGGAAGAGGGAGGTGACGTCAGATGCGCCCTGAGCTTGGAGAGAGAAGGACGCCACCTCCGAGCGCTGTGACACCTCCCCGCATCTCTGGACTGGACCGCGCTTTATCCTGTCCCTGAGCCAAGGTGCACCTTGTGCTATCGACTGCCTGTCCTTCCCTGCCATCAATCCCTGTGTAAGTCAGTCTTGTTCCGTTTGTCTGTGGTCTGTCTGGGATAGATAAGATTGTGTCTAAGTGCCTATCTCTTCTGTGTCTTTACCTCATTACCTTGTAATCTACCCCTTTTCTCCACCACTAATTATATCCTCCTCCGGAGGTCTTGAGAACTGTACCCCTTGCGTCGTTTCATTTATCCCAGTCGTTGTGTCCTTTCCATCATTGATTTAGCGTAGCGCGACTTGGCCAACGTTCGAGTGGAATCGGGTGAGTTGGGGGTAATCGGGTAAACTGTGCGAACACGGCGGCCATTCCGCTCGGTCAAGCAACATCTTAAGCCGTGTCCGTAACAATATGTTGAAAAAGTCAAAACTTTACATGGGCTGTACTTACTTTTTCACGTGACTGTATATATATATATTGTTGCGGTTTTGAGTTTTGAACAGTGAGTATAATAAAGGTTAAAATATCCCCCCTCGTAGTTAGTCACACAAGCAACATGTAGCCTCGCGATAGTGTCGTTATTTCTTAGTATTTGTGAGCCTAGTCCTTTTCCTATGTTAGTTCTGCGTTGAGTAGAGTCAGGAGAATAGGCCCTACTTCTACCGACTTTCCAGCCTCCCTAGCCTCATGCCCCTTTGCGCTGACTTTGGTTCATTTTGGGCGAATTAACACGAGGCAGGCCTCGGAGGGTCGGGGCGGAGCCGAATGAGGGGCGGCAGAGGCGCTGACGGTAAGCACGAGCCGCCAATCAGAGGTGGTGGCGGCAGCACTGCCTCACATGGCGTGGTAAGAAGGTTCGAGAGGGTTCGAGCACGTTCGGGGGCGTATCTATATAAGCGTTGCACAAAGCCCCCGAGAGGACTGCCTGAAAGGACTTGCCCCCGAGAGGACTCTCGCTGATGAGAAGAGGACTTGCCTCCGAGAGGACTGCTGCCCAGGGAGAACTCGCGCGCACTGACCAACCCGGAGGAATCGTTGACGAGCAGGAGTTGAGAGCGTCAAAGAACTGTGAGAGATACGCGGGTGAAGAAAGACGCGCATGAACCGGAATACGCGCTATTATAAAGTGACGCTCGGTTGAGTTGGAGGCCGATCCGCATACATTGCATTAAGTCACGCAAGTTATAACGGCTGTGTAATCGCCAGCCACGCTGAGAGACGCGCACTTTCCCTTATCCCTCATCGGCTGCTTTTGCTCGGGAGACACGCTACGAGGTTCCTTTCCACCGCCTGCTGCCATCTTCGCGGGACGTGCTGGGACCGTGGAGAGCCAGACGGGGCCATTCCTGGACGACCACGTCGATGCGTCTGGCTGGGAAATCAATGCATCTGCAATTCCCTTTGTGAGTGTGATGGGCCCGAGTCCGGGAGATAAGATACGTCTGTCTAAGTGCTGCTCTGTGTCTCTGCGTCCTGATCACTGTATATACGTGTGGGAATAATTAAACCTGTGTTCTTCCTTTTCCATTCAATCGTTCCTGTGGTTTCCTCATTGGCTAAGCGTGGTACGAATAGAACTGCTCGAATCGGGTTCCACTACCTAAACTGCACGGACCACGTGGTACTCAATCCGCTCGGCGTACCCAAACCACACGTGGCTCGTGCGAGGCTTGCTTCCTCGCTTCCGTGGCGGCGCAGGGATTTAGGTACAAGCGAGACTTGGTCCCGAACCCCTACTTTGCGTTTGCCCGGAAGGGGCGTTTCAAGTCTCGGTTCCGCCAATCCCAGAAAGAACAAGGGGATTAATCCCCCCTTGGTAAGGGGAAGAAGGGCGGCGGAGAACCGTAACAATTGGTGTCCGGGAGTGGGATTTGGAACCCTAACGAAATTTTTTTGGACGAATTGGCTCCAAATTACGAGCGACCAAAATTTAGTTTTTAAGATCAAATTTTAAATTCGTACCATGGCTAGTCAAGACGGTCGAATGCCGGTGGGGGTAGAAGATGACGTAGACGATAAGGAAGAGTTAATGACCCAGGACCCACAGGAAGAGTTGGGAGAAGAAGAGGAAATTGAGGAGGGGCCGGCAGCAGGGGTAGAAAATGGCGGTGCCTCGCACATGGCGGCGAGGGCCGAGCCCGCGGTGCCAGCGGTTTCGGACCTGTACTCACTCATGATGCAATTCATGAAAGAAATAAAGGGTGAATTGAAGGAAGCAAGGCGTAACGGGGGCAAATCCACCAAAGAAATAGAAGAAATGGGGGACAAAACAAGAAGGGAAATGAAGGACGAAATTCGGGGACTAAATGATAACATGAATAAAATGAATGGGAAAATGGACATCCAGGAGAACCAATTGAAAGAAATGGGGGACAAATCCACCCGGGAATTGGAAAAAATGAGAGTGGCGTCGAAGAGAGATATGAAAAAAGCGGGGAAGGACATTGGGCGCAGGTTGAGCGAGGAGGTCGCATTGGGACACGACGAGGTGACGCGGTGTGAGGAACGCGTGGAGAGCGAGGTAGAGCAGAGCGCAGCTAAGTTGACCGAGGATATAGAAATCGCGACTCAGGGTGTAAAAGAGCCGACGGCCGCCGAATTGGACAGAAAAATTTTATGTGCGCCGGCGGTCGTCGAATAAATAAAAGAAATGATTGAAATTGGGGCCGAAGAGACGGCAGAGCTAGAAAATAAATCGCGGGAGAAAGAAATGGAATGTCCTCAAAGTCTGTGTTTGCACCGTGATGTCGTGCTTGCTAACCCCAATAAAGGTTTGCAGGTGGTGCTGCTGGAGAAGAAGGTCCCCAAGGTGAGATATAATGGCGCAAGTGTGTTTGGCGGGAAAAGGGTTTTGGCGCGCTTGGGACATGGACGAAACCCGGGCGGTCGTGGAAGGTCTGTTGTGCGGTGTGCAAGGGCGACTGGTGCGCGTGTGCGAGAAAAGTGTGCACCAGAGCGTGAGTGTGTGTGAGAAAAGTGTGTTACAGAGTGTGAGGGAGAATGCACACCGGAATGTGTGCGGGAAGAGTGTGTCAGAGAAGAGTGTGTTACGGAGTGTGTAACAGAGGAGTGCACACCCGAGAGCATGGAGAAAAAGTGTGCAAGGATTGGTTGTGTACCAGGGGAGTGCACACCTGTGGGCGTTACGGAGTACGTAACGAGAGAGTGTGTAACGGAAGAGTGTGCGCGAGGGGGTGCGATGGCCGACTGTGTTACAGAGTGTGTAACAGAGAAGTGTGCGGTAAAGGAGTGTGTGGAGGAAAAGTGTGTAATGAAGTGTGTGAGGGGCGTGAGTGCGCCCGGGTGGTGTGCACCTGAGTGTGTAAGAGAAGGGTGTGCACAGGAGAGTGCTGTAACAGAATGTATGGAGTGTATGGAAGGCACTGGGACGCCACGGTGTGCGAGTGCGGAGTTGGCCGCGAGGTGTGGTGAGAATGCGGCTCAAGCATCGACGCAGACCGGGGTAGCGTTTAGCGCGACGGATAGCCGACGTGAGCCCTCGGTGAGTTGTGTGCGGCGGGGATCGGCGGGGATCGATGCCACGGCCGTGTCACAAGGACCGACGTGCACGATTCGTGCCGGCCCCCGCCCTGTATGGTTGGTGCCGCGTCGTGGCGGGAAAGGCGATCGGCAAGGTTCAAGGGGAGGTAGGAGAGTTCGGAGCCGCGCACCTTTGCGGGTGCGATGCTCCGACCGTGGGCGGTTGGGGCCATCGTGCGTGGGACCGCGAGGCCCCGCGTAGAGATGGGGCCCTGAACCTCGGCCCATCCATGCCTCCTCCCCTGGATCGACAATGCCGGACGGACCCAACCTACAGGAGACAAACCACCCGAATGGATCGCTCGGCCTCTCGAGGTCGAGCCGTAATGGCAATGTATTTCCGCACGAAGAGGCCTGTGCAGCACTGTGCAGCATCCCTGCTGCACTTTGCTACATCTGTGCAGCCGAACTGCGCAGCACTTTGCTGCCGTATCCTTTTCATTTATTGTAACTTTGCTGCACTGGCGCAGCACTTGCTGCCACAACCACTTTGCTGCACATTACACTTATGGACCACAAATTTTGTGCCCTTACACCTCACCTGTGTAGCACTTTGCTGCACATTCACCTTGCATATTCGGACCACTTGTTTTGAGTGGCATCAATGTCACGCAGTCGGACCACATAGGGTTGGCCCTGCTAGCAAAATACAATAAACACTGTTTTTGTGTATTTTTTATTATTGTGTGCTAGGTACGAGAAGATTGTAAGTTTATTTAGCCCCGAAGAGCAGGAATGGCCTGTATGCCGGTCCGGGGGCTTGCCGGTTCGATATGTGCACACAGAAGATGCAAGCAGCAAGAAGCAAGCAGCAAATGAAATGTGAACTTTTGATGAATGTATTTGTGTATTTTGCTGTGCTTTCTTTCCCCTCCAATCTTCTTTCCAAAATGGACAGGTCCTGGGTCATAGAACTGTAAATAAGGAGTAGGTTTTGTGCTTGTATATAAAATGCTGCCCACAGGCTCTATGTTTAGTTTGAAAACAATTCCGGATTCGGTTAATTGTGGGCGTGATTCTGTTAGTTAGGTACTCAACGCAGTAGGTGGGACATATTTAGTGTTTTAAAACTGTCGCATACACGGGTTAGAATAAATGTTAGGGGGAACCACATCTATATGTCACATGTAAACGTAAAAGTTAGTCCCAGATCTTTCTCAAAACCGGTCGTTCCAGTTTTTGTAGGTTCGACTCTGGGACGAGTCTGACGAGGGAGAGGGGTAGTGTTGCGGTTTTGAGTTTTGTACAGTGAGTATAATAAAGGTTAAAATTTCCCCCTCATAGTTAGTCACACAAGCAACATGTAGCCTCACGATAGTGTAGTTATTTCTTAGTATTTGTGAGCTTAGTCCTTTTCCTATGTTAGTTCTGCGTTGAGTAGTCAGGAGAACAGGCCCTACTTCTACCGACTTTCCAGCCTCCCTAGCCTCATGCCCCTTTGCACTGACTTTGGTTCATTTTGGGCGAATTAACACGAGGCAGGCCTAGGAGGGTCGGGGCGGAGCCGAATGAGGGGCGGCAGAGGCGCTGACGGTAAGCACGAGCCGCCAATCAGGGCTCAGAGGTGGTGGCGGCAGCACTGCGTCACAGGGCGTGGTAAGAAGGTTCGAGAGGGTTCGAGCACGTTCGGGGGCGTATCTATATAAGCGTTGCACAAAGCCCCCGAGAGGACTGCCCGAAAAGACTTGCCCCCGAGAGGACTCTCGCTGATGAGAAGAGGACTTGCCCCCGAGAGGACTGCTGCCCAGGAAGAACTCACGCGCACTGACCAGCCCGGAGGAATCGTTGACGAGCAGGTGTTGAGAGCGTCAAAGAACTGTGAGAGCTACGCGGGTGAAGAAAGACGCGCATGAACCGGAATACGCGCTATTATAAAGTGACGCTCGGTTGAGTTGGAGGCCGATCCGCATACAGTGCATTAAGTTGCACGAGTGATAACGGCTGTGTAAACACCAGCCGCGCTGAGAGACGCGCACTTTCCCTTATCCCTCATCGGCTGCTTTTGCTCAGGAAACATGCTACGAGGTTCCTTACACCCCCTGCTGCCATATTCGCGGGACGTGCTGGGACCGTGGAGAGCACACCGGGCCGCCATTCCTGGACGACCAAGGCAGCGCGTGAACATCATCCTGCCTGCATTTCCCCTTTGTGAGTGTGTTCGGGCCCGTGTCTGGGTTTAATATAAGACTGACTAAGTTCTGCTCTGTCTGCTTTCTACCGAATTGTTCATATAAGTGTAAATAATAATTAAACCTGTTATTCCTTTATTCGACCGTCTCGTGTTTTCCATCATTGACTAAGCGTGGTACGAATAGAACCGCTCGAATCTGGTTCCAATACTAACGGTAACTGCATGGACCACGTGGTACGCAATCCGCTCGGTGTACCCAAATTACACGTGGCTCGTGCGAGGCTTGATTCCCCGCTTCTGTGGCGGCGCAGGTATTTAGGTACGTGCGAGACTTGTCCCGAAACCCTAACTTGCGTTTGCCTGGAAGGGGCGTTTCAGGTCTCGGTTACGCCGGCCCAGAAAGAACAAGGGGCTTAATCTCCCCTTGGTAAGGGTAGGAAGGGCGGCGGAAAACCGTAACAATATATACGGTGTTTGAATAACAACCATGAAGTATGACCACTGTAATCGAGAAGGGAAAACTATGGATAGGACTATCAATGGAGGGATTCAACAATCACCTGTGCTCATTGACATTACCTAATCGGTTGCTCCTAATTAATCGTGTGATGTGATATCTGTCCTCGAAACAAATATCTTCCATTGACTGTTTTGTTTGTTGAAGCAACATTCCCTGGAGCCAGCAGGAGCAGTTACGGGAGAAATTTCAAATGGAAACGTCATCACTTTCAGGATTGAGATCGGTGGATGTGTTATCAGAAATCCACGATATATACAGGGTGTTTCAATAAAGGTGGACAATTTGAACAGATTATGTCGTTTCTCATGCTATACCCTTCTCTCCTGTAGGTTATAGTGATGGTGGTGATGGAGGTATGCCATTTCTAACAAGTAGTCAGGAGGACACTATGTCAATTATGGTATTCACAGTGTAACAAAAAGTGAAAATCGTGACTTTGTGGTTTGAGCCTCCTGAGGAGGTGTATGAGATGTTTCTCAAGGGCCCCAAGTCCACTTGTTTCTGTGCATTGAGTGCCAGATGAAGTATGCTGGGACCATGTTGGTTCGAGGACGCCAATGGTAAGACGGTGACAGTCAATGGCGTGCGGTACCGTGAGGTCTTATTCCGATTCCACGCTGATCTCGCTCAACTACTATCCTCAAACCAACTCAAACTTGCATGGTCCATGCAGGATGGTGCCGCACCGCACACTGCAGGTGAAACCATCACCTTGCTCCACCAGCTGTTTGGAAATCGTTTCATCAGCCTGGGCACAGCGCATGAGTGGGCATGAATTTGCCCACTCAGCCCGGATTTGCCCGGATTTGATTCCATTGGATTCTTTATTTTGGAGTGCTGCCAAAGGTCAAGTTTACACCAACAAACCTCGAACCCTGGCTGTCCTGAAGCAGGAGGTGGAGGGCTACCGTCAGAATACCACTCCAGCCACGTGCAGACGAGTTGTGGAGAATTTCGGAGTCAGAATCAAAGCCTGTTTGAACAGAGGTGGAGCACACATTGAAAATGTTAACTACTCTTACAAGCAGAAAAATGAGTGATTTGGAAATGGCATGGTGAATGCTTTCCATCAATGTATCACTGAACCTGCTACCTTTTGTAATTTCTCTACAACAAAACGTTCAAATAGTCCAATTTTTTAAAACGCCCTGTATACTATTTATCAGGAAATGGCACAGAAACACCTGAGCAACCGTAAACTTCCTTGAACGTTTTGGGGGACCAGCTCTCCAGTACCAAGTTGGATTGAAGAACACCACGGTGCAATGATACGTTCGACAGAGTGTGAGACAAACTCGTCACAAATGGAAGGAGAATCTCAAGATCGCACCCAAAGTAAAGGGAAAGGCACGTCCGATGCAGGTTGCCAATTTCCATCAGAATATGAGACGTCACTGAATCTGGCCCAGTGTCCATCATTTATTGGTTTGAGTACGTGACCCTCTGTATGAAGTCCCAGCGGAACCACCTGCCATGGGGTGTAATGTGCGCTTCCACCTTTACCCCCACTGTCTTTCAATACGACGACGCGCTGATTTTAACGGTTCCTCGGACACTGTGGACTATTTTCCTATAATCAAAACAAAATTCTACAAGGAGCTTATTCACCATCTTGAGTCGCAGCAATTGAGCAAGTGGTGAGTGCAAGCTCCTCTTTTGATAAAATGTCTGAATATTAGAGACAAACTGCCACAAGACAGGTAGAAAACGTGAAGATGTCAACATTTCGTTAAAATCAATATACTGTCGCGTCTACCCTGTGGTGAAGACCTCAGGGTGATGAATGACCAAAACGAACTTTAACTCCGAGGCGTAGTTGCACGGACAGACGTGACGAGGGTTTATCCGAAACCACGAATAAATAAACGTACAAGGCAAGAAATTGAAAATGCAACAAATAAGGATTTAATGAAAATAATGCAGGCAATAAAAATGAAAGGCGAGGTAAAATCTATAATGCCTAAATGAGGATCCTCCACTCAGAAACAATCACAGACACAGGGAAAAAGAAACGCGTCCTCAAACAGTCCCCGAACACTGGTCGTCGTTGAATGGGTCCCGGGTCACTGCGCGGAAAAATGCATGATGGCGTATAGTCGCGCCACAGCCAGCCACCCGCGAAGTCGCTCCGCAGCCAGCCGCCCGCAGAGCGGCAGCCGAAATCCTTCCTCCGATCGACACGATCCACCGGGCTTCTACCACTCGCCTCGCGAGTGCGTAGCGCTCAACGCGCAGCCACCTCCACCAAAGGCCCAGGGAGAGAGAGAGAACAAACTGTGACCACCCACCATGAACGCCGGAACAGAGAGAGAGAGAAAGAAGTGTGACCGCTCTTCACAAAGCCCAGCACAGAGAGAGAAAATGGGGGTCCCTTCGCTTTTTCTTCCTCCGTTCTCGATTGTTCCCCCTGATGTCACGCTCGCTCCAATCACCAAGCGCCGTCGAATCGTCCCATCGTTCCTCAACCAATCCTCATTTGGGGCGTGACCTCACGGCCATTCGTGACGCCCATCGAGAATGTTCGGCTGGGCGGGGTCATAATGTCTGTGTACTGTCGGCGATTATGGTGGTTGTGGCAATGTGCCGATTGCATGGCTGGCCGAGAGAATTTTATAAGAACAAAGGGAAAAATCACAGGGCAATTACACACTGGGAATTTATCCATATGCCTTAGCTAATTAGCATAGCTCCACTAGGGTGGTCCAAAAAACATCGATCTCTCCGATTTTGATGCTCTACTGGATTATTGTTAGAAATGGTCTAAAACATTCACCCACCAAATATTTTCGCTCAATTCCATCTAGAAACTCATACACACTTCAATTGAAATATGGCGAGAACAATCCAATAGCAACCTCGGTGGAAAAAGTACATGCACTATTGTACTAAGCCATTTTGTGGTTCATGACTTTTTGCATGCGCCTGTGAGTGTGAAATCATCATGGTCGAAACATGTTTGACAATGCTTGAAACATGTTTGAAACATGTTCATACATGTCTGACTCAATGTTTCGACCATGAGGACTTCACAGGGGTATGTACCATCAATGACATTATTTAGGAAAAAAATATTTCTAAAGTCTTTGTAAGCCTCTCAACATGGACGATTTTCATTAAAATTGACCAAAATGACAAATTTATATGTTGAGTGTGTATGAGTTTATAGATGACTCAGATGCAAAATATTTTTTGGGTGAATGATTTAGACCATTTCTAACAATAATCCAGATATCAAATCCAGTGCATCAAAATCCAGATAAAAAAGTGATTTTTTTGGCATTTTTGGACCACCCTAAGCTCCACCCCTTGTATGGAGACACATATACGATCTTACATGGACATTCTGCCAAATGGGTTCCCTACTTAGTTACATAAAGGTTCTTCTTCTTCTTCGCAACATTCAGGGCACGCTAATCTATACAATTCTATCTGGACTAAGGTATTTCATTACCTACCACCACACACGTAACAATCCTGTGCTATACCAATGAAGGTGTGGTGAATTGATGTTGGAGGTAAACCCTTTAAATAATGCATTAAAAGCTGTCTCTTCATGAGTTGCGCTCAACGAAAACAGGAGCTTATGGATTTGCAAACAAACCAGGAAGTCAATTAAATATTTACCTTTATCGGGCTGTTGTTATACTTTGTGGTGATGTCAAGATTTTCCATCCGATATATCATATTCCATTGAAACAACCTGTTCAGGACATTCAACAATTTATGCGGCAAGAATTCGAACAGCTCCACTTGAGATTTCCTCAGGATTTCCTCTGGGTATGTCTCATTGGTCATCTTGTATCTGTCGGAAGACGAGCATGCGTTGGAAGAGGTAATCCGTCAATTCATTCACGATTAATGAAGTTTACTTTACTTCAACTCACCTGTCACCTGTGCTACGTCTTGATGCAGCACTCTTGAGATTAAGCAGTTGTCTCCAAGACACACACCTGTGAAAATCAGGCATCTGATTATCCAAGAGCATCTCAACATCCCAGCATTCCACCATTATTCATATGAAAATCACAGTATACCTACCATGACTCCCTGTATCCATATTGTTTCTAGATACGCAGGTACAAGGCTATTTTGAAACTATCTCCTGTCCTGGATGTGACCACCTGCCAGGAAGACCATTGCACATATATTAACGACTCTTTGTGTGAAACACCGCTTCGTCGCTTCTGTCTTAACTCGACTCTTTTTCACTCCCAAGATAGGCCTCTGAGTCCTACTACTGTCCATCCTGATAAAAAGATAACCCTCCGGAATTTATATCATACCTTTCATTATCTTAAACATTTCTCTGAGATCTCGTAATCACCTCCTTTCTCAAGTGAAGAGTCCAGTGTCCCTATGCTGCTCCTCATACTTTAGCGGCTCGAACCCTGGAATAAATCCGTTATCTCTGTGCCGAGTCCTTTCTCCGGAAGTTACTTTCTTCCACAAATATGGTGACCAAAACTGTCAACAACAAATCTGAAAATTCTAATGTCGACACATGAAACACCCTGCAACCCATGCCTCCAGAAAACGGATTTTTTGGAACGCCGGCTGCATTTTCCATGCAATCATCATGGAAGTTTGGTGGAACATTCTCCATGTGTAGGACTCCTGGTGTCAAAAGCTTCGTCTCAACCGCTCAAGCGGTTGTCGACAAAACTAATTTTAAAACGACTAATTGTGAAAAGGTGAGGGCCCCGGCCGACGTTCCACAGCCTGGTCAAGGATGGTTGTGGACGCCTATTACTACTCGAGATGATCCTCACCAAATTCCTTCATGACTTCAACACTCCCACCTTTGATCTATAAATTAGCTTCCCGTGAATGCAATGTAAACTCCTATTTGCTTTTCCTGGTGCTGCCCGACACCATGCGGACCGTCCAAAGTCTAATCCCAATATTCAAAACAACCCCACAATCCCTCGGCTGCGTTCCACACTTCCAACCCCTTGCATTGCGTATTCCCTATTTCTATTATCCCTCACATTTCATAGGATTGACCTGCATTTGCAACTTCTCTGCCATGTTGTGAGAGCATGTAGCCGTTCCTCAATCTGATCACCCCTGCAACTCTTTCCCATCTCATTACTTCCAAATTTGGTATCCTCTGCAATTTTGAAAGTCTACCTGAAACGTCGCTAACTTATTGATATCGTTGTGGGAATGGTGTTGGGGGTTTAAAAAAAAAAAAAAAAAAAAAAATGTGGGAATGTGGTTGTGTGCTTTGGTTGTGGGAATGGTGTTGGGGGTAACAGGTGTAAAATAGATTAGTTATACCATAAGTGTGCCGTTTCTGTGGGAAAACGAAGGTTGTTTCGGAGCTGATACCGTGACCCTTGCCCACCGTAATGTGTCTCTGTGAGCCGACCCAGCATTCGTCCATTACTAAAATTCTCCAAACCGTTCCCTCCGTAATCTGTCTGTGATCATTTAACCAGCTCCACAAGTATAGTACCGCTCCCGGGGAGGTTCCTCCTCAGTATTTCAACTCATTATAAAATACCCCAGTTATCTCCATGAAAACCATATTCATCACAGAAGTGGGGGAATTATCATACGATAATATCACATGTGGTGTGTGTTTGTTTTTAAATAAATGCCCTCACCTGCAGGATGGAATGAGTTAAAATGGTGGTGGTACTTGCGGTGTGCACAGGGGGGTTTTGGGCTAAAAGAAAAATCCTCGTCCCAGGGTTTAGGGCAGGGGAAGGACCCTAATTTTTAGCTCACTTGGAACGAGGTTCAGGGGAGGTCATGCGATGGTGCGTCATCTGTCCGTCAGTCAGTCCGTCCGTCCGTAAACACTTGCAACTTCTTCTCCGAAACCGCTGATGGGATTGTGACCAAATTTGGCACAGATGATACGTATTGTGTAGTGACTAAAGTATGTTCACGGCATTAAAAAAATTTGGGGGTGTAAGGGGTTTTACTGGGGGTCAAAGTGGATCCAGGTTTGACCCCCCCAAATAGGAATTTGCTTTTTCCTCTGAAATTACACACGATTTCGATGAAACTTGAGCACAACCTTCATCACCCATGATGTACCTATGTTTGTTCACGGCAGTAAAAAAAAATCTTCCCCTTTGGGTGGTATACTGGTGGGTTGCCCCCCGACATAGGTATTTGCTTTTTTCTCAGAAACTACACATGCAGTTTCGATGAAACTTCACCACAACCTTCATCATCCGTGATGTACCAATGTTTGCTCAAGGCATTAGAAAAATTGAGGTCAGAGGAGGTTCAGGCATGACGTCATTGGTGTTCTGAACGTCCATTGGTTGACTCAGACACCACTGTCCCTGGCACATGACTGAAGAACCAATCGGTATATAAATATGTACATATTGTATAGCAGCAAGGGTGACAACCTGTACGTAAGGACGGATACCTTGCGGGGAATAAAAAACAATAACTGACCATTTGGAAACCCCAATGCAACTTTCCAATCTGACATTCTCTATCAGTCTATCTGCCGACCACCCTTTGTTTCATGTATCCAGCTCCCAATGAAAATTGTAACTCTACCAACAATTCCACAAGCCCCAACATTGAATAACAGCCGTTGTTGTGGAATCTTATCGAATACCTTCTGAAAGTCAAAGTATGTTACAGAAACCGCACTCCCTTCATCTTCTCAGTTACATGCTCCATAGTAGTATTCCAACAACTTACTACTACTATGACAGCACTATAACTACAACTATAATGGCCCCAATGATTTACATGGCCTTGTAGGGGTTGGCCAGGCAACCTTTTTGGGTGAAGTGTTTCACCAGGAGATTGACCAGGTGCTGGTTGATGGTCGCTGCAGGATGTTCCAGACTGCAGGGTCTACAAGCGTGCTCAGTTCATCAATACTTACCACAGGCTTGTTGTAGCATCTCGGAAGCTGCGGCTCCAACCTCAGCCTAGGCTGGACGTTGGCAAGCTCAAGGACGAGAAGGTAGCTGAGGAGTTTGCAAACAGGTTGATTCGAAGGGATTTGGGTGTTTTGGGGGATCCTGAAGAGTTGTGGAATGCCTTCACGACCACCATCCTTGATATTGCCAGTGGTCGTCTTGAAACCCAACGTCAGGCGAAGAAGAACTTTGTCTCCCAATGGGCACTGAATACCATTGACCAGAGTCGCAAGGACAGGCATGATGGCAAAGCCGAGTTGTTCAAGGAGCTGAGGCGTAAAACTGTACGTTCGCTGAGGGCGACAAGGAGGCTTAGGTGTGAAATCTGTGAGAGGTTAGAGCATCACCTGTGGTCAAATGATTCTTGACCGACTTACAGAGACATCCGTGCATTGCGTTCCTCCAAGGTTGTCCCTCGGTGCAGCAAGAGCGGAGGGTGGTGGCCTCTTGACAGAAAGCTCCCGAAGGTCCGCTCGGACGGTTACTTTGGGCGGCTGTACCAGGCTGACCCACCAGCTGTTGAGTTGGATGTCAGGGGGTGTTACTATCCCCATTGCTGACCCCCCCAATTAATAACTGTGAACCGCCTTCACTTGTGGAAACAAAGGCTGCGGTTAACCTGTTGAAAGGGCAAAAGCTCCTGAAAAGGGGAAAAGCTCCTGAAAGGGGGGGGGGGGGACTCCTGAAAGGGGGTTAAGCTCCTGAAATGGGGGGGGTCTCCTGAAAGGGGGCTAAGCTCCTGAAAAGGGGAAAAGCTCCTGAAAGGGAGCAAAGCTCCTGTAAGGGGACAAAGCTCCTGAAAGGGGGCAAAGCTCCTGTAAGGGGACAAAGCTCCTGAAAGGGGGCAAAGCTCCTGTAAGGGGACAAAGCTCCTGAAAGGGAGCAAAGCTCCTGTAAGGGGACAAAGCTCCTGAAAGGGGGCAAACCTCCTGTAAGGGGGCAAAGCTCCTGAAAGGGGGCAAAGCTCCTGAAAGGGAGGGGGGAATCCTGAAAGGGGGCTAAACTCCTGTAAGGGGACAAAGCTCCTGAAAGGGGGCAAACCTCCTGTAAGGGGGCAAAGCTCCTGAAAGGGGGCAAAGCTCCTGAAAGGGAGGGGGGAATCCTGAAAGGGGGCTAAGCTCCTGAAAGGGGGAGGGGCAAAGCTCCTGAAAGCGGGGGGGGGGCTCTTGAAAGGGAGCAAAGCTCCTGAAGGGGGGGGGGGCAAAGCTCCTGAAAGGGGGGGGGCAAATCTCCTGAAAGGGGGCTAGGCTCCTGAAAGGGGGCAAAGCTCATGTAAGGGGACAAAGCTCCTGGAAGGGGGCAAAGCTCCTGTAAGGGGACAAAGCTCCTGAAAGGGGGCACAGCTCCTGTAAGGGGGCAAAGCTCCTGGAAGGGGGCACAGCTCCTGAAAGGGGGCAAAGCTCCTGAAAGGGGGGGGGCTCCTGAAAGGGGGCAAAGCTCCTGAAAGGGGGAAAAGCTCCTGGGATTTGTTGTGAGATGCCAGATTCGTTTTTGTTTCAGATTCTGTGTTTACCTTCTATTTGTTCACCTTGTAGCGGTTACGCAGCTCCTTCAACCTCATTATTATTCCCATTACAGGTGTCTTATTCCACAATATTTCTGTGTTCATATATTTAATTAGCACGGCACCTCATCCATTATCAGAGGGACTTGAAATTGTGGAATCCATGATTCATTCAGGTTCCTTCACTGTTGTCACGTGATGCATGTTTCTTTTTTATGTGCACCTAGGACACGCGTGTTCCAGGCTTTCTTTCCAGGTTCCTTCTTTCACCTGAAAAACATTGCCCGTCTCCGCTCATCCCTCTCCTCCACGGCTGCAGAAACCCTCATCCACGCCTTCATCACCTCCCGTCTGGACTACTGCAATAGCCTCCTCTATGGTTCACCCTCAACAATCACCAATAAACTCCAATACATTCAGAACTCCGCTGCCCGTCTACTCACCCATTCCCGGACCCGTGACCACATCACCCCCGTCCTTTACAAGCTTCACTGGCTCCCCATCCCCCAGAGAATCCAGTACAAAATCCTCCTCTTGACATACAAAGCCCTCCATAACCTGGCCCCATCCTACCTGGCTGACCTCCTCTCCAGACACACTCCCACCCGCAACCTCCGCTCTGCTGGTACCAACCTCCTGACCCCCCCCCCCCCATCCGGACCAAATTCAGATCCTGGGGGGACAGGGCCTTCTCCATCGCTGCTCCCACCCTCTGGAACTCACTACCTCACACCATCAGAGACTCCTCCTCACTCACCACATTCAAAACATCACTCAAGACCCACCTGTTCAACACTGCATTCAACATTCAACCCACAGCATTTAACCCCTGACTATCTCTTCTCCTTCCCCTCCTTTTGCTTTAAATATTTCCCTATTGATTCTTGTCTTTTTGCAATTGTTGTTTTCATGTATTGTTATGCATTATGTTTTCCACTCTGTCAAAGCGCCTTTGGGCTTCTGGAAAAGCGCTATACAAAATAAATGAATTATTATTATTATTATTACTAGGGCATTGCCTGTACTATATCTATATCTAAAATTATATCCCCCCCCTCTATTTACATGAAATGGTTTGGTCCAAAGCGAACGGCTTGCGAGTACGGTGACAATCCCCCCCCTCTATTTACATGCAATGGTTTGGTCCAAAGCGAACGGCTTCCGGAGTTTGGTAAAGAAATCGCCATCGCGTGCACAAACGCGCAGGAAAGCGAATGAATCGCAAATTCGTTTTTATTAGTTTTAAAACATAGTTTAACGCCAACATAGTTTGCAAACGTGAAATAAATGAATACGCTCTCAAATGTGCCATCCGAGGCAGAGTGTGTCCTCCACGTTCGGCACACGCGATCGTTCGCTGCTCTCTGATTGGTTGAATCGTTTTTTGGACATAGCTCGGTAAGTAATTGTCCGATTAATATGAAACCTTGAAAAGGCACATCCTCGGGTCCCCAGCAATATACCTGGCAAGTTAAAAGTATATCGGACCGGTAGTTGTCGAGAAACAGCGGTCACAGACAAACAAACAAACGTACAGACGTACAGAGATTACTGGAATTATAGATAGACTAGGGCATTGCCCGTACTATATCTATATCTAAAATTATATCCCCCCCCTCTATTTACATGAAATGGTTTGGTCCAAAGCGAACGGCTTGCGAGTACGGTGACAATCCCCCCCCTCTATTTACATGCAATGGTTTGGTCCAAAGCGAACGGCTTCCGGAGTTTGGTAAAGAAATCGCCATCGCGTGCACAAACGCGCAGGAAAGCGAATGAATCGCAAATTCGTTTTTATTAGTTGTAAAACATAGTTTAACGCCAACATAGTTTGCAAACGTGAAATAAATGAATACGCTCTCAAATGTGCCATCCGAGGCAGAGTGTGTCCTCCACGTTCGGCACACGCGATCGTTCGCTGCTCTCTGATTGGTTGAATCGTTTTTTGGACATAGCTCGGTAAGTAATTGTCCGATTAATATGAAACCTTGAAAAGGCACATCCTCGGGTCCCCAGCAATATACCTGGCAAGTTAAAAGTATATCGGACCCGTGGTTGTCGAGAAACAGCGGTCACAGACAAACGTACAAACGTACAAACGTACAGACAGAGATTACTGGAATTATAGATAGATTATATTGTATTGTAGTTATGTTTATAATATAAACAAACAAGAACGAGCGGATTCTCTCGCGGGTTTCAAGATGTAAAGTCATTACATTTACAGTAAATTAATTATATTGAGATATAAAACAAAAACTCACAACTTCTTTGCCAACTTCAGGAAGTAATCGGGAAGTGGAAACGACACAGGGCGTGACTGATTAAAGGGGGAGGAGTTTTGTGTCGGTGGGCGGAGTAGAGATCTGCGTGATGACGTTTTCCGAATCGAAAGGCGTTTCCTTTTGGTGTAATGTACTGTACATTAGGTCACCTGGACTATGGTCCAGGTATAATGTATATGGTTATTAAAGACAGGCGGCGGCCACACATTAGTACATTTACCATTTCCACACCAGGACAGGAATAAAACTTTATCTTTGTAAACTGGGTTTGAAGCAACAAGTATAGAGTTAGTGATCCACCAATAACACTACAGCCTCAGGATTAATATTAATATTTCATTATATATCTTATTATATCTTATTATAATAGAGCAAACGTATAATATGTTTATGTCGCTATGTGTACATGCGACAAAACGTCTTCTTCTTCTTCAAAAAAATTACCGCCCTCTTAATTGCGTTAAGACTGCTGAGACCCCTCAGACCTTCGACGACCCTTTAATTCCCCCAAGACCCTTCAGACCACCAAGACCCCTGAAGACCCAAAATACCCTGAGTATACAAAATACCCCAAGACCCAAAACACCCTAAAGACCCAAAATACCCTTCAAGGCCCTGAGGCTCAAAAAGACCCTGAATACCGAAAAACCCAAAAGACCCCGAAGACCCAAAACACCCCGAAGGCCCAAAACACCCCGAAACCCAAAACACCCCAAAGACCCAAAACACCCCAAAGACCCAAAACACCCCAAAGACCCAAAACATCCCGAAGTCCCAAAACACCCCGAAGACCCAAAACACCCCGAAGACCCAAAACACCCCAAAGACCCTGAAGACCAAAAATACCCTGAAGACCCAAAAAGACCCAAATACCATTAAAGACCAAGAAGAACCAAAATACCCTTAAGACCCAAAACCCCTGAAGACCTAAAACACCTCATAGACCCAGAGGATCCAAAAGACCCTGAAGACCCAAATGGCCCTGAAGACCCAAAACACCATGAAGACCCAAAATACACCGAAATGGTCAAAGATGCCTACCCCTCTGAAACGACGTGTGGTGAGGCGTGCGGAGCGCGCCGAGTCATGCTAGTATATAAAATAAAAACCGTGATATTTCACTGGGTCATGATGGTCCTCATAATCCATTTGTTTAATGTTAATGTCCATACATGTTCCCTGTTTATTATATACAACAACAACAACAACAACAACAACAACATGCATTTTAAGGCCATTTTCCCTGCTAGAGCAGGGATTATTCTATATATTCTATATATAGAAATTCTATATATTATTATATATAGAAATATAGAAATATAGAAATAGCACACCATGCTGCATAGAAATAGCACACCATGCTGCATAGAAATAGCACACCATGCTGCAGAGAAATACCACACCATGCTGCAGAGAAATAGCACACCTTGCTGCATAGAAATAGCACACCATGCTGCATAGAAATAGCACACCATGCTGCATAGAAATACCACACCATGCTGCATAGAAATACCACACTTGCTGCATAGAGATACCACACCATGCTGCAGAGAAATACCACACCTTGCTGCATAGAAATAGCACACCTTGCTGCATAGAAATAGCACACCATGCTGCATAAAAATAGCACACCATGCTGCATAGAAATACCACACCATGCTGCATAGAAATACCACACTTGCTGCATAGAAATACCACACCATGCTGCAGAGAAATACCACACCTTGCTGCATAGAAATAGCACACCTTGCTGCATAGAAATAGCACACCATGCTGCATAGAAATAGCACACCTTGCTGCATAGAAATATCACACCTTGCTGCATAGAAATAGCACACCATGCTGCATAGAAATAGCACACCATGCTGCATAGAAATAGCACCCCTTGCTCCTTGACCAGGAGTGGTCATTGGGGTCGGCCTCCAGGAAAATGTGCCCCTTACAAAACTTGGTTATGCCAGCCGGCTGGGGGGCTGCGCTGGCAGGATTTGGACGTGGGGTCCAACCATGGGTGTCATGGTATGACCTGGGCCCCACGGGGGGTCTGTTTGGAGTGTGTCATCCCTTATCCATCAGGGCGCCGCCCAAGCGTGTGTTTCGGGCCGGCAGGGTCACCGGACCCTGGTGTGGGTTAAAACCTTCGGGGGTCCGAGGTGGTTTCTCACAGGTACCTGGGATGGTGTATTATGAGGACCAATAGGGAGAGGTGTTGTAGGTCATGCTTTGGTGGTGGCACCACGGACGGCCAACATGGGCCTGATGTTGTGACCGCCTGGGCATGCGGCCTGACAGCCTCTCCCTGAGACTCTGGGAGAGCCAGCGTGTTTTGACCTGCCATGCTGTGCTGGTCTATGGACGCGGGTCGATCCGCATGGACAGGGATGGATTATAGCCCACCGGAGAACCATTAGAGCATCTGTGGAACATGATGGTGTGAGAATGATCTTCCACAAATGGTCCGCTGTGATTTGTGGACTCTCGGCTTGGGAAAAGAGCCATGGGATGGAATCGGGGATTTGTAACGAGCCAAGCATATGGGGCCATGCTCGGCTGACAGGTGTATGGAAAAGCACCCTTCTTTGGTGAAATTAGTGAATTGTGCAACATATTTGGCATGGGTAATTTGAGGGTTAGATGTAAATTTAAGAGTGAATTTTGTGATGCCATGGTGGACACTGCACAGTGGCGCCATTATTGATCCAGGTGTGTTAGATCAGAATGTTGGAGGCTGGGATAAAATTTATAGGTTAACAGGACACAGCCTTCAACTGGCTACGGGGGCGATGGCGCCGATATTTGGGACACGGGATTGTGGTAATGTATTTGGGTAGTCTGGATGTCAACGTGGTGTTGTGGGTGTCCGAGGTGTGTGGACCATGTCTTCTGGGATGAGTCCCCTGATGGAGCATGGCTGTCGACTGGACCTTGGCGTGGTCAAGTATGGATGGGCACTGGGGGCTGCAGTTGTGTGGACTGGGGAATGTGAGAGGTGCAGGCAATGTGATGTGGATGCCACGCACTGCGACCGTTCCCCCCAGGGCCAAAGTTTTGGGGGATGGTGGAGTTGGCAGCTGGTGCTCACCACATTGGCCAGCTGGGGCTAGTGCAGCCATGTTCCTCGCAGGGGGGCCGAAGGTTGGATGGTGGGTCGCACCCTTATGGACGCTCATGGGCCATGTTGGCGGTTCGACTGCTCAGCTTGTCCCGATGGCCCTTGCACGGTAGAGGTGCGGAGCTGTCATAGCCAAAAGTAGTGTAGTACAGGTCACCGGAGGAGGCAGATCCATATACTTGCCAGTACAGTGGGATAAAAGGAAATTTGGAAAAATTGGATTGGCCCTATGGGATAAAATTTGGGATTCTGTTGGGTGTATGGCACTCTTGGATCCGACCAACCTGCAATTACCTGCACACCAAGGTGAGGTAAGTGACTTTTAGGTGCACTGTTCCAGGCTTAAGGACTTGCTTTTAAATTGGGACACGATCATTTGGAGTAGGGGGTAGGTGAGAGTGATGGCATGGCTGGTGAGGGGATGGAATGTGTGCCACAAAGAGTCTTGTGGGTGGTGTTTGTTTATGTGTAGAGGTATTGTTTTTTTGTGTGGTCAAGAGAGTGGAGATGAAAATTGTGATTATTGTGATGTGTTTGGAAATGTAAATGTAAATGGGGATTTCACATGGAAGCAAGCCATGGCAGAATCTTTTTGGTGACATCTTCTCTGGAAATATGTGGTTGAGAATTGAATGGCAGCGGGGGAGGAAATGTTTTTGTGGATTTTGTGGGTGGGGAAGGTGTGTGTGTCCTCACGTACAGATCAAGCTCTGGAGGAGCGATGACTGCGCCCCCTCTGTGGTAATTACCCCTGGCAGACAGTGGTGTCTGGAAATTGGGAGCCCGTCGGTGGTGGGATCTGTTTGGGCGCCCTGGGGTATGAGACTCACGGCGATCCGTGAGGCTGTGTGGAAGCCTGAGGTGGCTGAGCCTGGTGTGTGTGGACCCTCCCCGCCCCCTCTCCCCCCCCCCCTCCCCCGGCGGGGCGACAGCGTAAGGAGCTGTTTGACTGTCACGGGGCCAAGAAGTAAAGGGGGGGACGGGGACGTGAGAAGAAGTCGCAAGTCGGGCGACTTGTTTTAGAACTGCGGGCACCACAGCCTGAAGCGCCCCCACTATCTTGCTTGTGCGGTGCCTCCCCGCTGCCTAGTTGAAACGCACACACGTGTATGACATCTATGCAATGGTCCTGCAGGAGGGGGGGGGGGGGGGGTGAAATACGTCCTTTGTAATGGTTTTGTATTTTGATGGTTACTGGAATGTGTTTGAGTGGTTATGGGTTTGTATTGAATGAATGTGGGCGAAATCCACCGAGCCATGTCACTCACCTGTAACACCAGGACAGGGCCCGCGGAAATTTGGGGTGCATTGGGATAGCCCCACAGGTAACGTGGAGTCTTGCGGCATCCACCGGGAGACGCGGTCTGTAGATTGGGGTTGTACAAATGTTTTTGGATTCTTGCAATGGTTAAGTTTTGTGGTTAAGGTAGGTTTGCATATTTTTTTTTTTCTTCCTGCCCCAGAAGTTAGGAATGAGGATTCTGATGATTGTAAAAATTTCCATGATTGCTTAAGGGGGTAGAACGATAAGGAGGATAGGTACAGTCACGTGAAAAAGTAAGTACACCCCATGTAAAGTTTAGACTTTTTCAACATATTTCAACATACAGCTATTTGATCTTCATTTCAACAATATTGATAGATAAAGGTGATATAATATAACAAATATCATGAAACATTTACATTTTGTAGTCCATTGTATAATTTAAATAAACATAAATGCAAATTTCGCATATGGAAAAAGTAAGTACACCCCATGAAATGTTTTTTAAAATCTTTTTTAACATATGTGGACATATCAATATTTGATCTTCATTCAAACAGTATCTATAGACAAAGGTGATCTAATTGAACAAAAAACAATGAAAAATTGACTTTGCAATAATTTATTCAACAAAAAATTGCATGCACAGCTCGTTTCAAATCCCCCCACAACATCTCGATGGGATTTAGATCCGGGCATTGACTTGGCCATTCCAGAACCCTCCAATTCTTTCTTTTCAGCCATTCCTTGGTGGATTTGCTGGTATGTTTAGGGTTATTGTCATGTTGCAAGGTCCACCTTCAGATGAGCTTCAACTTTTCGACAGATGGCCTCACATTATCCTCAGGCACCCTCTGGTACAATGAAGAATTCATAGTGGATTATATGATGGTGCGCTGCCCAGGCCATGTTGCAGCAAAGCTGCCCCAAACCATAATATTTCCACCACCATGTTTTACAGTTGGTGTCAGGTTCTTGTGGTCAAATGCTGTCTTTGGTTTTCGCCAATCATGTCTTCTGGTACTGTGGCCAAATAGCTCTACCTTTGACTCATCTGTCCAGAGCACATTGTTCCAGAAGTGCTGGTCTTTGCCTCGGTGTTCATTGGGAAACTTTAGTCTTGCCCTGATGTTCTTTCTGCACAGCAAAGGTTTCCTCCTGGCACACCGCCCATGTAGATCAAATTTGTGCAGCCTCTTTCTAATGGTAGACTCGTGCACTTTGACATCAACAGTGGCAAGAGCTACCTGTAGGTCCCGTGATGACATTCTGGGGTTCTTAGAGACCTCTTTCAGCATCTTGCGGTCTGCTCTCCGGCTGAACTTGCTGGGGCGGCCTGGCCTGAGCAAGTTGGCAGTTGTTTGGAATCTTCTTCATTTGTAGATGATCTTCCGGACAGTCGAATGATTGATTTCAAATTGTTTGGAGATCTTTTTAAATCCCTTCCTAGACTCGTAGGCATCTATAACCTTCTTTCTGAAGGCATCAGAGAGCTCTTTTGATCTAGGCATGGTGATGCTGCACCCTTCAACAACAAAGGGCAAACCAAACTAAATGTCTGAGGTTTAATTAGGACAGGTTCCTCCAAGATCCTCTCTAACGATGTTCTAATCATTTGCACCTGAGCTGGTGCACCTGATTCTAATTTTAGGTATTTGAAGTAGTGATAAATGTCGGGGTGTACTTACTTTTTCTACATGCGAAATTTGCATTTATGTTTATTTAAATTATACAATGGACTACAAAATGTAAATGTTTCATGATATTTGTTATATTATATCACCTTTATCTCTCAATATTGTTGAAATGAAGATCAAATAGCTGTATGTTGAAATATGTTGAAAAAGTCAAAACTTTACATGGGATGTACTTACTTTTTCATGTGACTAAGTCCCTCGGCTCACTTCCCACAGCCCTCCTGATTTATTTCACAGACTAATTAAGTATGAGTCGGTAAGTGGTAAGACTGAGATGGTAGCATCCGCAATGAACCTTGCGGGGCTACTGTTCCAGGGGGGGGGGGGTGGGGGGGAGGGGAGGAGCTGTGTTATGTCGGTAGGGTAGAGATGACTTCAGACCAGGTAGATTTGTGCAGGTAGCATGATGCGACTGTCGTGAGGAAGAAGAACCACCACCATATAATAAGTGGAGAACCTGTTTAGCCCGAATATCGGATGAAGTTGTATTTGTCCCCGTAAAGAGGAGGCAGGGCATGTTATTTAGCTCAGGAATTAGGTTAAGTAATTCCCCGTTCGTCATTCCCTATGTGATTTATCCTTTGTCCCTTTTTGCACCGCACCATAGACAGTAGCACAGGAAATTCCCATTAACTGCATTAAATAATAACAATAAAACCAACCGGAAGCCAGTTCTGAGCACTGCCGATGGACACCACCACCTACATCACCACGGAGGTCGAGCAGGCCGAGAGCCACGCCGAGAAGGACAGTGGTTGGGCGGGAGTTGTTTGTGAAGGAAGGCCGAGGAGGAAGCAGCACGCTGATTGGCAAGTTATGACCGATGACGTCAGAAGCGGACTGCGTGTGGATTGGTGGAGAGCTGAACAATGTAGTGCTGGCCTGCGGGCATTGGAGGAGAAGCACCGATGACGTCATGACCTGACGAATAAAAGAAGACTCTGACCGACATTTTCTCTCTTCCTCTTGCCCCTCACGCTTGCCTTTTGCCCTTCACGCTTTCATCTTGCCCTCAACGACCTCTCGCATCTTCCTCTATCCCTCGACGTTCCTGCCTCTCGACGCTCTTGCTGACACCATCCTTTGACGCGCAAGGACGAGGAAGACATGCGCGGCTGGAAGAGCGAATCGCACGCCTGCTCGTTCGCTTCGCGCACCGGGCTGGGAGTGAGCGGACTGTGCATTGAAGCCTGGCTTTGCGCACGCGCGCGCCAAACGATGAGCGGTTTCCCGCCAGCACTGTAGCCGCGTCGAGACCGCTCTGGGGCCTGGACGATTACCGACAAGGCACCGATTTGAGTTGAGTGCCACAATTAAACCACACCCCACATATTTTCCAGCTCTTTTATTCCCCATTTGTCTATGTTATAAGTCTGGTGTGAAGGATCCCATTGAAATTTAGTTTTACCGTCGCGTTTCTCTTATCGGTATTTTCTTTTAATAAATCCTTTTATTTTCCTTGTACATTTTAAGCCCGTTTTGTTTGAGTTTATTTTTCGCAGTTTCGGGAACTGCCGGCGGACATGTAAGACCCTTCATCTTCCCCTCCCCTTTCTTCCCACACATATATGAAGTCCGCATTTGATCGTCACCCCAGAGTTAAAGCTTCCTCGGCTAATCTGCTTCCTGGTAAAGATTTTAATCGCCAGGAACGCGGCAATATGAAATGATTAGATTTTGGTGAAGATCCGGATTGTGATCCGGCTTGTATAATTTTTTAAGTGATTCTTCGCCATTGGGAGATTGGGCCAAAAACGATATATAGCAGGATATCTCAAAAGGTTATGGATGGATTTGGACGAAACTTGTTGGACAGGTTGTGTGTGACAGGGAAGAATATTCGATTTTGGTGGAGGCTAATAATAAAGGAGTCTTGTATAGCCCCATCAAGCAGAGTAAACTACCCTCATGGCGCTTAGGTTGTGTGTGTGACAAGGAAGAATCGATTTTGAAGATCTGAATATGGATTGGGAAACGAGAATTATTTAACTTAAGTGATTCTTCACCATTGAGGGATCGGGCGAAAAGTGATACTTTTTTTTTTTTAAAGTATGGACGAGTTACAACTAAACTTGGACGAATTGGTTAGGTGACAAGAACAAGCCGATCAGATTTTGGTTCAGGTCCAGGAATCCAGATCCGGCTTATCAGTGGATACAAAACAAACTGTTCAGCCTGGTGGAGGTATGTGCTCTACCGAGTGGCCCATCGGCAGGGAAGGACATTACTCCATGTCCCGGTCGAAGGTGAATTATTTGTTAAGAATTGAAAGAATTGCATTTAATCATTTATATTCCATATTTATAATGGAAAGTAAAAGGTTCGACTCCATCGGGCTACACCGAGTAGTAATCGGCCAACGATTATAATGACCTCAAGCGAGGAAATGAGTCAATTTGGACCATCAATGGTACCTGCACACGTCACAATGGAAGTGGGTTACTGCTCCTTGTTGGAGAGGTGGCTTCACTGGAGGTGGGTAAACGACCCCCAGCACAAGCTACATTTTCCTCAGCTGCTCCACCTTCCCGTCCTCCTAGCTGCAGGTGTTTCTAGTAAACGAGGAAAGGAGACGAGGTAAGGACATGGGCTGTGACGAGAAAGGTTTGAATGAGATAAGCAAAGGACACTCACTCCAGCACATGGGGCGTTAAATTCCATCACCTTTACCTATGTAATCGAGACGTCTAACCCTCCATCTGGACTCGTAACCCACCCTCCTCTCCCCCAATGAAAGACCAAATAATAAGAAAACAGTTTAATGCACAAATGGAAGACACACATTGTGTGCAAGCAACATTCTAAAGTTTTGGAGAAAAAAAAAAAAAACTCCAGAAAAGTGGAGCAAATGGGAAGATACGGAACATGGCAAGGAAGAGTTTAAGTGCTGGCCGTACACAGCAGCTCCAGGTGCACTCGGTTCATGAGGCACAATAGTACAAAGTGAGAAAAAAAAAAAGAAAAAAAAAAGATCAGTCACATACTTCTTGCTCCAGCAAAAATAACAGTTCTCAATAAATCCAGTTTCCAACTTAATGGAAGCCCAAAAGTCAACAGAACAATAAAAAAAAACTTTTAAAAAACAACAAAAACTATATACAACAATGAACATGTCAAGTCACAAACACTGGTATGAGAGGAGATGGATAATAGTGGAGGAGGGCAGTGGCAGCAATGGATTGGTGTGTGTGTGTGTGTGTGTGTGTGTGTGTGTGTGTGTGTGTGTGTGTGTGTGTGTGTGTGTATGTATATCAATGAAGTGCTACGGCTACTTTCCCCAAACCTGTGGGAACATCCTTCAAAGTAATTTTTTGAAAAGGTACAAAAACAAGACAAATTTACAAAAATCTTTGGATGATGAGATGCAGTCAAAAAAATCAAAGCCATCAGTAAGGAACAAATGGTGAAACTGCACAGTCATTCGCAGATAAAGTCCAGGTTATGAACAAGAAGGGTCAAAAACCTTTACCCAAGGCCCTCGATGACAAACAAAAAAGCAGGTGTTCAGGGAACTCAGGCATGCAAGGTGATATGCACGGTGGACCGTGCACCTGCGCCTGAGAGGATTTTTGTGCAGAAATGGAGGAAGGAGGAAGGAGGACAACGCAGTTTCAACTCCAACAATCCTAGCAGCTGACATCGTGGGATACCAAGGGGATTTCACCCTCTGGAAATTGCAGCTTCAGGTCAGGAAACTGACCGGGCAAGTTTCCGGGTCCCCGAGTCTCGTCACAGGCAGGATTTTCATAGATCCCTACACCTTGCAGGCGCTTTAGCTCACTCTCCTGCTTCTTCAAATGTTGCTCTTTTTGGAGCCTTTTCCATCTGTGACAAAAACAAAAATTCACAGTCCAAGCTTTGTGTGTACCACCACCACCACCACCACCACCACCACAACCACAAACATCTGAAACATCTGAAACAAACATGTAAAACAAACATGTGAAACAAACATCTGAATGAAACATCTGAAACAAACAAACATCTGAAACAAACAAACATCTGAAACAAACATCTAAAACATCAAAAACATCAAACAAACGCCTGGAACAAACAAACAAACGCCTGGAACAAACAAACAAACGCCTGGAACAAACAAACAAACGCCTGGAACAAACAAACAAACGCCTGGAACAAACAAACGCCTGGAACAAACAAACGCCTGGAACAAACAAACGCCTGGAACAAACAAACGCCTGGAACAAACAAACGCCTGGAACAAACAAACGCCTGGAACAAACAAACAAACGCCTGGAACAAACAAACGCCTGGAACAAACAAACGCCTGGAACAAACAAACAAACGCCTGGAACAAACAAACAAACGCCTGGAACAAACAAACAAACGCCTGGAACAAACAAACAAACGCCTGGAACAAACAAACAAACGCCTGGAACAAACAAACAAACGCCTGGAACAAACAAACAAACGCCTGGAACAAACAAACAAACGCCTGGAACAAACAAACAAACGCCTGGAACAAACAAACAAACGCCTGGAACAAACAAACAAACGCCTGGAACAAACAAACAAACGCCTGGAACAAACAAACAAACGCCTGGAACAAACAAACAAACGCCTGGAACAAACAAACAAACGCCTGGAACAAACAAACAAACGCCTGGAACAAAAACAAACGCCTGGAACAAACAAACAAACGCCTGGAACAAACAAACAAACGCCTGGAACAAACAAACAAACGCCTGGAACAAACAAACAAACGCCTGGAACAAACAAACGCCTGGAACAAACAAACGCCTGGAACAAACAAACGCCTGGAACAAACAAACAAACGCCTGGAACAAACAAACAAACGCCTGGAACAAACAAACAAACGCCTGGAACAAACAAACAAACGCCTGGAACAAACAAACAAACGCCTGGAACAAACAAACAAACGCCTGGAACAAACAAACAAACGCCTGGAACAAACAAACAAACGCCTGGAACAAACAAACAAACGCCTGGAACAAACAAACAAACGCCTGGAACAAACAAACAAACGCCTGGAACAAACAAACGCCTGGAACAAACAAACGCCTGGAACAAACAAACGCCTGGAACAAAAATCTGAAACAAAAAATCTGAAACAAAAAATCTGAAACAAAAAATCTGAAACAAAAAATCTGAAACAAAAATCTGAAACAAAAATCTGAAACAAAAATCTGAAACAAAAATCTGAAACAAAAATCTGAAACAAAAATCTGAAGCAAAAATCTGAAACAAAAAATCTGAAACAAAAATCTGAAACAAAAATCTGAAACAAAAATCTGAAACAAAAATCTGAAACAAAAATCTGAAACAAAAATCTGAAACAAAAATCTGAAACAAAAATCTGAAGCAAAAATCTGAAGCAAAAATCTGAAACAAAAATCTGAAACAAAAATCTGAAACAAAAATCTGAAACAAAAATCTGAAACAAAAATCTGAAACAAAAATCTGAAACAAAAATCTGAAACAAAAATCTGAAACAAAAATCTGAAACAAAAATCTGAAACAAAAATCTGAAACAAAAATCTGAAGCAAAAATCTGAAACAAAAATCTGAAAAAAATCTGAAACAAAAATCTGAAACAAAAATCTGAAACAAAAATCTGAAACAAAAATCTGAAACAAAAATCTGAAACAAAAATCTGAAACAAAAATCTGAAACAAAAATCTGAAGCAAAAATCTGAAACAAAAATCTGAAACAAAAATCTGAAACAAAAATCTGAAACAAAATTCTGAAACAAAATTCTGAAACTCACTTTTTATGCAAGTAGGCCAAGGAGATTCCAAGACCAGCAGAAATGATAATTCCCATCATAATGAAGCCCATCACCTGACCTGCACAGGAAAAAACTGTTGAAAAGACACCGATTTCCTGCAATGGGATGAACACCGCGTAGTAGGAACTCGGCTAGTAGGGTTTGCACACAGTCAGCTTACCCGGGAGGCCCAAGTCCTTCCGTCGACGTTTGCCACGACGTGGAGGCAGTGGGATTAGCCCCCGGGTTTGGCTTTTTGAGCTTGGGCCCGGTGAAGACGGTTTTTCTGAGGACAAGACGGTCTGTGCTTGTACGTCTGGTTCAGGCCTAGGCTGCATGGTAGTCCCACGAGTCAAGTTAATGGATGGAGAGTCGATGGTCGACTGCGTTGTTGCGCCTTTCAAATCGGGCTCACGGTCTGCGAGACAAGCAACAAATGTGATGGAGAAAGATTAAAAATAAAAAATAATAATTATAATAAAAACGATAACGGCGCTCAGAGAGCACACCTCTGCACACCTCTGAGCACCTGGTGGAGACCAGGCTGCACAGTTTGTTTCGTATCCCAATGATGGGCCGGATCTGGATTCGTACCTGAACCAAAATCGAATCGGTTTGTCCGAGTCACCTAACCAACTCTTCCTCCAAGTTTTTGTACAAGTTGTCCACAACCTTTTGAAATACCGTGCTATATATAAAATTTGTGACCCCCTCACTCAATGGTGAAGAATCACATGATAATTTAAAAAAAAAACTCCTATCCAGATTTGAATCTTCACCAAAATGGAATCACCTATTCATCGTCACATACCCAACATGTACACCAAATTTCACCCAACATGTACACCAAATTTCACCCAACCTCTCCACAACTTTGAGATGTCGTGCTAGATAATCGTTTTTTGCCCTCAATGGTGAAGATCCACATCCAGATGTTCACCAACATGAATCATTTTGTCCTCGTCACAAAGCAAACCTCTCCACCAACTTTCGTTCAAATCAATCCACAACTTTGACATATCCTGTTCACAACCAAAAACAAGATACATGTTGTGCACAGCACGATACTTGCAAAATCCTTAAAGTTGTTGACCTTTGGCCTCTGTTGCCCTCAAAAATAATTGGTGGTTGAATTTAGTGACCTGATGCGCAAATCCTCAAATTAATTAAATCGGATGAAAATTGAGGATTTTTAGAAATTTGACAAAGTTGGTGACCTTTAGCCTATGTTGACCTTTTGACCTCAAAATAATCAGGCTTCTTCCTCGTGACCAGCTATCATTTCGTGAAGATCAGTTTAAAACTGTGACCTGTAGGTGAATGACAGACAGACTGATGCACATGACCAACCAATACACTAGAAAAATCTTCGATTTTCACAACAACCAGACAAAGAAACAGTGGCGGAAACATAACCTGCATAAACATAACCTTTGGTAGCGGAGGTAATCAAGGATAAACAACAAGTTGCTTCAGCCCTAGTATTAGGGTAAAAGGTCGAAGAACAAGAGCAGATAAAGATTGCAAACAAAGGTACCTGTTGAAGATTGCAAACAAAGGTACCTGTTGAAGATTGCAAACAAAGGTACCTGTTGAAGATTGCAAACAAAGGTACCTGTTGAAGATTGCAAACAAAGGTACCTGTTGAAGATTGCAAACAAAGGTACCTGTTGAAGATTGCAAACAAAGGTACCTGTTGAAGATTGCAAACGAAGGTACCTGTTGAAGATTGCAAACAAAGGTACCTGTTGAAGATTGCAAACAAAGGTACCTGTTGAAGATTGCAAACAAAGGTACCTGTTGAAGATTGCAAACAAAGGTACCTGTTGAAAATTGCAAACAAAGGTACCTGTTGAAGATTGCAAACAAAGGTACCTGTTGAAGATTGCAAACAAAGGTACCTGTTGAAGATTGCAAACAAAGGTACCTGTTGAAGATTGCAAACGAAGGTACCTGTTGAAGATTGCAAACAAAGGTACCTGTTGAAGATTGCAAACAAAGGTACCTGTTGAAGATTGCAAACAAAGGTACCTGTTGAAGATTGCAAACAAAGGTACCTGTTGAAGATTGCAAACAAAGGTACCTGTTGAAGATTGCAAACAAAGGTACCTGTTGAAGATTGCAAACAAAGGTACCTGTTGAAGATTGCAAACAAAGGTACCTGTTGAAGATTGCAAACAAAGGTACCTGTTGAAGATTGCAAACAAAGGTACCTGTTGAAGATTGCAAACAAAGGTACCTGTTGAAGATTGCAAACAAAGGTACCTGTTGAAGATTGCAAACAAAGGTACCTGTTGAAGATTGCAAACAAAGGTACCTGTTGAAGATTGCAAACAAAGGTACCTGTTGAAGATTGCAAACAAAGGTACCTGTTGAAGATTGCAAACGAAGGTACCTGTTGAAGATTGCAAACAAAGGCACCTGTTGAAGATTGCAAACAAAGGCACCTGTTGAAGATTGCAAACAAAGGCACCTGTTGAAGATTGCAAACAAAGGCACCTGTTGAAGATTGCAAACAAAGGCACCTGTTGAAGATTGCAAACAAAGGCACCTGTTGAAGATTGCAAACAAAGGCACCTGTTGAAGATTGCAAACAAAGGCACCTGTTGAAGATTGCAAACAAAGGCACCTGTTGAAGATTGCAAACAAAGGCACCTGTTGAAGATTGCAAACAAAGGTACCTGTTGAAGATTGCAAACAAAGGTACCTGTTGAAGATTGCAAACAAAGGTACCTGTTGAAGATTGCAAACAAAGGTACCTGTTGAAGATTGCAAACAAAGGCACCTGTTGAAGATTGCAAACAAAGGTACCTGTTGAAGATTGCAAACAAAGGTACCTGTTGAAGATTGCAAACAAAGGCACCTGTTGAAGATTGCAAACAAAGGTACCTGTCATTTTATAAGAATACTTACAAATAAACACTTTGGCACGTTCACAGTTGGGATTCCCCTTCGAAACAAATTTTCTCAGCAGCAACTTGTATGTGATCACCCCCAAACAACGTCACCGTGTGGAATGCAAACTATCGTGTACAAAACGACACTTGGATCCAAGCATAGGGCATGTGAAACTGAACAAAGACGCGTCTCCAATTTGGTGTTCCCATCAGAGCACCGAGGTCACGAATCTGGGATTGCAAATTAAAATCCCATATTCGATGCTCATTTGGACATCGTCTACAAATATAAGTTTGCAAGTAATGTAAAAGCAAAATGAAGTCTGCTAATGTAGAATGTGCACCTGGAACTGGACGCACAACCAACAGCAACCAGAGACGTGACCCTGCTACACTACACTGGATTCCTAGGAAGAAATAAATAAATAAAAACCATAACATTCACTTCTAAAAAAGGATCAAGCTTTGGCCCAGACAGATGCGGACAAGTACAAGAATTGCGGACATGAAATGCGGACTGCATGATTGCGGACATGTCAAATACAAGAATTGCGGACAGGTGGCTCGTTCTCTCGACATGACCTTTTGGCCACAAGCAGCGGGATAAAGGAAGGTTTTATGAGGGACCAGGGAAAGATCCTAAACCATGAAGCGAGCTGCAGGCCGCAGAGCCAATCACGTACAAGTAAACAGCTACCCGGGGATGGCAGACGGCCAATGGCAGCGTTGGAAAGCCTCGGAGGACCGGAGCCACTGGAGCGCACCGAAAATTGCTGAAGGCGGAGGAGAATCGCGGGGGCTTCTTCGTTCAAAACAAGATCGATTTTAAAAGTCAGATCCCATATCCGCATAGTCCAGAAAATTTGGTCCAAGACGGATCAATGTGATGTCGGACGATGGAAATGGAAAGGTTGCAATCAAAGGTCCAGCGCTACACCGACCTATCCACAGCAACGTGGTGCAGTGCAGCACGTGGTAAAGTTACCCTGGAGTTGGAATACAAAAAGGGAAAAATAAATAAATTAATGTGCATCTTCCGATGGGTTTCGGTTCGAGGGTAATTGTTGTTAATCATGTCCACACAAAATAATAAAGTATTAATAAAATTAATCCATCTCGACTCATGACCTTTCAAACACTAGATTTGTCCAATCGATCTTCCATCATTTCATAAACTTTGTGGTGCCCGTCAGCAAATGCGAAACAATTTTTCATTACCTGAACCAATAAGGGAGTGAAGTCCACCAACATTAAGCATTCGACCCCCCAAACTCCCCCAATGCCATGAATACACATCGGTTCCATGGCCACGTATCCTCCCTCGTTCCTGGCCTTCTGCCCATTCTCTCAGCACAACCTCAACGATGAGCATGGCCTTAGCTGGCCATCTGCCCTTTGTTTGCTCGTGATGCCACAAGGAGGGAGAGGAAGCGGTACAGAGGGCATCACAGATCGAGGGAGAGGGGGGAGAAGACACGATCCCACACACGAATTCGAGAGGCTCTTTATGGGAAATGTTCAATTCTTCAAGGATAAACTGAACTCCCCCACCAGCCCCCCTGGGAATCCATTACTTCATGAATAGGGCATGTGTGATCAATCACGTGACATTCTAGTTCATGAAAATCAGAGCAAAAAAAAAAAGAACACTTTAGGGTTAAGATAGAGGGATAGTTCATCCTAAATCGGTTAAGATGCAAAAAACAAACAAAAAAAAACCTAACTTAATCAGTATAATGACATCATAACCAAGTCGGATGGGGATTGAACCCCCCACCCTCCTCCTCCAATTTTTTTTTTTAAAATAAATAAATGAAGCGAAAGGGAAAGTCCCTGGACCCCGCCATGCAGACACACACCTAACCTAATCAGTATAATGACATCATAACCAAGTCGGTTGGGGATTGAATCCCCCCCCCCCCCCGCCTCCACACCCCCTCCGTCCACCCCTCCAATTTTTTTTAAAATAAATAAGTGAAGTGAAAGAAAAAGTCCCTGGACAAACCGCAGCACCGCGGCTCGTTTTCAGCCCCTTAATAACCCCTCCACACCCCCCCCCCGGACAGGACCCAACATCCACCCATCTGTATAAGGATCGGAACGGAGTAAACAACATCGGACGCCGACACGTCCCAGCGTCCTCAATGGACGTCCCTCCCCAGCGAGCGATGCCACCCCACGTGGACCGACCACAGCTGTCGCCGCCGCACGAGTGGTGCTTCTCACGGCACGAGTGGTGCTTCTCACGGCACGAGTGGTGCTTCTCACAGCATAAATGTGCAAAATTACGTTCACTCACCGAGCACGGCCGCACAGCTTCGGTGCACGGACACGACGAGCAGCAGCGCGGGGAGAACCAACGGCCAGGCCTTCATGGCTCACAGGTCGAATGCATAAGAAATTTAGTTAAAAATTAGAATCAAAACCAAGATTCAAACTACAATAAGAACACCGAGGGAAACAATAGCAGCAAAAAAACAAAGAGCGAATGCGTCGAACGCTTCGACCCATTTATTTAAAGGGACATTTCCGCCGTGAAGGATCGAGGGGCGGGGATTTAATATGTTTAACCAATCACAGACGAGAACAGTCAGAAGAAGCTCGGTCGGAGCCAATCGGTGCGTTTAAAGGCGGGGCTTACGACTTCTCGATAACGTGATTGGCTAACGTACTTAGCAAAAACAAGTTCGTCATTTCTTCGCAATTTTATTAGTTCTTCGATGTGTGTTGTTGGTAGGGAAATGATGCTGATGTTTGGATTGTTTACATTAAACCCGAAACCACTCGATGTGTGTTGTTGGTAGGGAAATGATGCTGATGTTTGGATTGTTTACATTAAACCCGAAACCACTCGATGTGTGTTGTTGGTAGGGAAATGATGCTGATGTTTGAATTGTTTACATTAAACCCGAAACCACTCGATGTGTGTTGTTGGTAGGGAAATGATGCTGATGTTTGAATTGTTTACATTAAACCCGAAACCACTCGATGTGTGTTGTTGGTAGGGAAATGATGCTGATGTTTGGATTGTTTACATTAAACCCGAAACCACTCGATGTGTGTTGTTGGTAGGGAAATGATGCTGATGTTTGGATTGTTTACATTAAACCCGAAACCACTCGATGTGTGTTGTTGGTAGGGAAATGATGCTGATGTTTCGATTGTTTACATTAAACCCGAAACCACTCGATGTGTGTTGTTGGTAGGGAAATGATGCTGATGTTTGGATTGTTTACATTAAACCAGAAACCACTCGATGTGTGTTGTTGGTAGGGAAATGATGCTGATGTTTGGATTGTTTACATTAAACCCGAAACCACTCGATGTATGTTGTTGGTAGGGAAATGATGCTGATGTTTGAATTGTTTACATTAAACCTGAAACCACTCGATGTGTGTTGTTGGTAGGGAAATGATGCTGATGTTTGAATTGTTTACATTAAACCCGAAACCACTCGATGTGTGTTGTTGGTAGGGAAATGATGCTGAGGTTTGAATTGTTTACATTAAACCAGAAACCACTCGATGTGTGTTGTTGGTAGGGAAATGATGCTGAGGTTTGGATTGTTTACATTAAACCCGAAACCACTCGATGTGTGTTGTTGGTAGGGAAATGATGCTGATGTTTGGATTGTTTACATTAAACCCGAAACCACTCGATGTGTGTTGTTGGTAGGGAAATGATGCTGATGTTTGAATTGTTTACATTAAACCCGAAACCACTCGATGTGTGTTGTTGGTAGGGAAATGATGCTGATGTTTGGATTGTTTACATTAAACCCGAAACCACTCGATGTGTGTTGTTGGTAGGGAAATGATGCTGATGTTTGAATTGTTTACATTAAACCCGAAACCACTCGATGTGTGTTGTTGGTAGGGAAATGATGCTGATGTTTGGATTGTTTACATTAAACCCGAAACCACTCGATGTGTGTTGTTGGTAGGGAAATGATGCTGATGTTTGGATTGTTTACATTAAACCCGAAACCACTCGATGTGTGTTGTTGGTAGGGAAATGATGCTGATGTTTGGATTGTTTACATTAAACCCGAAACCACTCGATGTGTGTTGTTGGTAGGGAAATGATGCTGAGGTTTGGATTGTTTACATTAAACCCGAAACCACTCGATGTGTGTTGTTGGTAGGGAAATGATGCTGATGTTTGGATTGTTTACATTAAACCCGAAACCACTCGATGTATGTTGTTGGTAGGGAAATGATGCTGATGTTTGAATTGTTTACATTAAACCTGAAACCACTCGATGTGTGTTGTTGGTAGGGAAATGATACTGATGTTTGAATTGTTTACATTAAACCCGAAACCACTCGATGTGTGTTGTTGGTAGGGAAATGATGCTGATGTTTGAATTGTTTACATTAAACCCGAAACCACTCGATGTGTGTTGTTGGTAGGGAAATGATGCTGATGTTTGAATTGTTTACATTAAACCCGAAACCACTCGATGTGTGTTGTTGGTAGGGAAATGATGCTGATGTTTGGATTGTTTACATTAAACCCGAAACCACTCGATGTGTGTTGTTGGTAGGGAAATGATGCTGATGTTTGGATTGTTTACATTAAACCCGAAACCACTCGATGTGTGTTGTTGGTAGGGAAATGATGCTGATGTTTGGATTGTTTACATTAAACCCGAAACCACTCGATGTGTGTTGTTGGTAGGGAAATGATGCTGATGTTTGAATTGTTTACATTAAACCCGAAACCACTCGATGTGTGTTGTTGGTAGGGAAATGATGCTGATGTTTGGATTGTTTACATTAAACCCGAAACCACTCGATGTGTGTTGTTGGTAGGGAAATGATGCTGATGTTTGGATTGTTTACATTAAACCCGAAACCACTCGATGTGTGTTGTTGGTAGGGAAATGATGCTGAGGTTTGGATTGTTTACATTAAACCCGAAACCACTCGATGTGTGTTGTTGGTAGGGAAATGATGCTGATGTTTGGATTGTTTACATTAAACCCGAAACCACTCGATGTGTGTTGTTGGTAGGGAAATGATGCTGATGTTTGGATTGTTTACATTAAACCCGAAACCACTCTATGTGTGTTGTTGGTAGGGAAATGATGCTGAGGTTTGGATTGTTTACATTAAACCCGAAACCACTCGATGTGTGTTGTTGGTAGGGAAATGATGCTGAGGTTTGGATTGTTTACATTAAACCCGAAACCACTCGATGTGTGTTGTTGGTAGGGAAATGATGCTGATGTTTGAATTGTTTACATTAAACCCGAAACCACTCGATGTGTGTTGTTGGTAGGGAAATGATGCTGATGTTTGAATTGTTTACATTAAACCAGAAACCACTCGATGTGTGTTGTTGGTAGGGAAATGATGCTGATGTTTGAATTGTTTACATTAAACCCGAAACCACTCGATGTGTGTTGTTGGTAGGGAAATGATGCTGATGTTTGAATTGTTTACATTAAACCCGAAACCACTCGATGTGTGTTGTTGGTAGGGAAATGATGCTGATGTTTGGATTGTTTACATTAAACCCGAAACCACGTGCCGTCATCGGATTCATCAAACAATGGCGAATGTGGGCGAAACTGATATTGTATAAAGTTGGATTGTAGAAAATACTTCGTGTCACCGTCGATTTTATCAAAACACAAAACAAGAAGAAAAAAAAACATTTTAATAAATGTCAATGTATGGAGGGATGTTCCTGCAAAAAGTAGGGAAACAAGGTCGGGATGATCACGTGAACCATCCCCACAACTTTCTTTAAAGAATGGCTTCCCAAGAAAAAAACCACAAACACAAACCTCTTCCGAAAATAAAACAAACATTGGAGCCGGATTGACTTGAAATTTGAATAGGATTTACATATCGGCTAACTGAATTCAACCACCAACTATCTGTGAGACCAGCTTAGGCCAAAGGTCAACATAGGCCAAAGGGCAACCACAATTTCAAATTTCTCAGTTTTCATCCGATTGACTTGAAAATTTAATGGGATTTACATATAAGTTAACTGAATTCAACCAACAACTATCTGTGAGACCAGCTTAGGCCAAAGGTCAACATAGGCCAAAGGGCAACCACAATTTCAAATTTCTCAGTTTTCATCCGATTGACTTGAAAATTTAATGGGATTTACATATAAGTTAACTGAATTCAACCAACAACTATCTGTGAGACCAGCTTAGGCCAAAGGTCAACATAGGCCAAAGGGCAACCACAATTTCAAATTTCTCAGTTTTCATCCGATTGACTTGAAAATTTAATGGGATTTACATATAAGTTAACTGAATTCAACCAACAACTATTTTTGACGTAAACATTGGTCAAAAGGTCAACATATGCCAAAGGTCAACCACTTTTTTCAAATTTCTAAAATTCTCAGTTTTCATCCGATTGACTTGGAATTTTAATGGGATTTACATATCGGCGAACTGAATTCAACCACAATCTATTTGCGAGATCAGCTTCGGCCAAAAGGTCAACATAGGCCAAAGGGCAACCACAATTTCAAATTTCTAAAATCCTCAATTTTCATCTGATTGACTTGAAAATTTAATGGGATTTACATATAACTTAACTGAATTCAACCAACAACTATTTTTGAGGTCAACATTTGTCAAAAGGTCAACATAGGCCAAAGGTCAACCACCTTTTTTCAAATTTCAAAAATCCTCAATTTTCATCCGATTGACTTGGAATTGTAATGTCATTTACATGTCAGTCAACTTAATTCAACCAACAACTATTTTTTAGGTCAACATTTGTCATAAGGTCAACCGCTTTTCAAATTTCTAAAATCCTCAATTTTCATCAGATTAACTTGAAATTTGAATAGGATTTACATATCGGCTAACTAAATTCAACCACAAACTATTTGTGAGATCAGCTCCAGCCAAAAGGTCAACATAGGCCAAAGGGCAACCACAATTTCAAATTTCTAAAATCCTCAATTTTCATCTGATTCACTTGAAAATTTAATGGGATTTACATACAAGTTAACTGAATTCAACCAACAACTATTTTTGAGGTAAAGATTGGTCAAGAGGTCAACATAGGCCAAAGGTCAACAACTTTTTTCTAATTTCTGAAATCCTCAGTTTTCATCCGATTGATTTGGAATTTCAAGGGGATTTGCATCTATGGTCACTTTTTTTTTTTTTTTACACAACATCGAGCCTCGTGTAAGACCTAAAATTAATCACAAAAAAACAAACAGACACATAAAAAAAATACAATAAAGGGAGCGGGAAACAAGATCGGGAGAGAGGGGGAAGCACACAAGTACAACATTTGAGAGCAGTGGGAGATCTGTGGGAGGGAGAGGGCTTGTGGGGAGGAGGCGTGGGAAGGGGGAGGGGGGTGGGGAAGGAGAAGGGGGTGGGGGTGGGAGAGGTATAAAACACATGGACTGCTAGGACCTCCAGGAAAGAAGTCGGTATTTCAAAAAAGTGGATCTGGGGTGAATTAACGGTATTTTTTGTTTTTTTTATTAATCAATTAATTGATTAGTTACTTCATTGTTATTGATTAATTAAGTTCTTATTCATTTCCCTTCTCTTCTGGCCATTATCTCAGGCACATTTTGAGGTAGGAAGCTGATATTTGGACATGCCAATGACCAAGTGATTTGGCTGTAAAAGATATTTTTGATTTATTGATTTATCAATTAATTGATTCGTTATTTAATTATTAACGATTAATTAAGTACTTATTTATTTCCTTTCTCTTCTGGCCATTATCTCAGGCACCTTTTGCACTAGGAAGCTGATATTTGGACATGCCAATGACCAAGTGATTTGGCTGTAAAAGGTATTTTTGATTTATTGATTAATCAATTAATTTATTCGTTATTTAATTATTAACGATTAATTAAGTACTTATTTATTTCCTTTCTCTTCTGGCCATTTTGTCAGGCACCTTTTGAGTTAGGAAGCTGATATTTGGACATGCCAATGACCAAGTGATTTGGCTGTAAAAGATATTTCTGATTTATTGATTAATCAATTAATTGATGAGTTATTTAATTATTAACAATTAATTAAGTACTTATTTATTTCCTTTCTCTTCTGGCCATTATCTCAGGCACCTTTTGAGTTAGGAAGCTGATATTTGGACATGCCAATGACCAAGTGATTTGGCTGTAAAAGGTATTTTTGATTTATTGATTAATCAATTAATTTATTCGTTATTTAATTATTAACGATTAATTAAGTACTTATTTATTTCCTTTCTCTTCTGGCCATTATCTCAGGCACCTTTTGCGCTAGGAAGCTGATATTTGGACATGCCAATGACCAAGTGATTTGGCTGTAAAAGGTATTTTTGATTTATTGATTAATCAAATAATTTATTCGTTATTTAATTATTAACGATTAATTAAGTACTTATTTATTTCCTTTCTCTTCTGGCCATTATCTCAGGCACCTTTTGAGTTAGGAAGCTGATATTTGGACATGCCAATGACCAAGTGATTTGGCTGTAAAAGATATTTCTGATTTATTGATTAATCAAATAATTGATGAGTTATTTAATTATTAACGATTAATTAAGTACTTATTTATTTCCTTTCTCTTCTGGCCATTATCTCAGGCACCTTTTGAGCCAGGAAGCTGATATTTGGACGTGCCAATGACCAAGTGATTTGGCTGTAAAAGGTATTTTCGATTTATTTCACACGCAAGTAATTATTTATTTTGTTCGATTAACAATTAAAATGTATCTGTACTTGTTTTACGATTATTATTTATTTATTTTTATTACACAATTCATGAATCAATGATTGTACACCTTTCCGGCCCAATTCCGTCTCCAGGTTCTGCACTGCAGCATCGCTGGGCGCCGAAGTCATCCAGGTAATGTCGCAAGCTGTAGGATCCAGGTAATGTCGCACGCTGTGGGATGTTATTTATTTATTTGGCATGGGGGCGGTGTACTTTGAATGTATCTGTACTTGTTGTACATCCTCATTTTGATTCACAGACAGACACATAATGTCTTTGTGAAGTGCAACATGCTGTCTTTTGATTAAACCTGTCAATCAAGCTGATGTTGTTTTGGACTCAATGAAAAAAGTCCTGAGTATTTTCCATGATTTATTGCATTTTTCCACCTTGAGGAAACGTCATGGTGAAGGTGTACACAAAGCAGCTTGAGTGGCATTCCATGTTATTGTGGCATTTCTCCAAGACCACTTCCAACAACAAAAGTAATAACAACAATTGCGATAACAGGATAATAATGATATTAACTATAAATAATAGTGATAATAATTGTCAGTAATAACAAGGATAATAACATAACCCCACCCCCATGAGCATAGGGAGCAGGTGCAGGTGTTTCTCGTAAAGCAAACTCTGGATGCATCATCCAAAATCAGGTTCTTAAATCCTAATGATGTACCACACAGTAAAGCAACTTCCTGATGTTGTACCACACAGTAAAGCAACTTCCTGATGTTGTACCATACAGTAAAGCAACTTCCTGATGTTGTACCACACAGTAAAGCAACTTCCTGATGTTGTACCACACAGTAAAGCAACTTCCTGATGTTGTACCACACAGTAAAGCAACTTCCTGATGTTGTACCACACAGTAAAGCAACTTCCTGATGTTGTACCACACAGTAAAACAACTTCCTGATGTTGTACCATACAGTAAAGCAACTTCCTGATGTTGTACCATACAGTAAAGCAACTTCCTGATGTTGTACCATACAGTAAAGCAACTTCCTGATGTTGTACCACACAGTAAAGCAACTTCCTGATGTTGTACCATACAGTAAAGCAACTTCCTGATGTTGTACCATACAGTAAAGCAACTTCCCGATGTTGTACCACACAGTAAAGCAACTTCCTGATGTTGTACCACACAGTAAAGCAACTTCCTGATGTTGTACCACACAGTAAAGCAACTTCCTGATGTTGTACCACACAGTAAAACAACTTCCTGATGTTGTACCATACAGTAAAGCAACTTCCTGATGTTGTACCATACAGTAAAGCAACTTCCTGATGTTGTACCACACAGTAAAGCAACTTCCTGATGTTGTACCATACAGTAAAGCAACTTCCTGATGTTGTACCATACAGTAAAGCAACTTCCTGATGTTGTACCACACAGTAAAGCAACTTCCTGATGTTGTACCACACAGTAAAGCAACTTCCTGATGTTGTACCACACAGTAAAGCAACTTCCCGATGTTGTACCACACAGTAAAGCAACTTCCCTGATGTTGTACCACACAGTAAAGCAACTTCCTGATGTTGTACCACACAGTAAAGCAACTTCCCGATGTTGTACCACACAGTAAAGCAACTTCCTGATGTTGTACCACACAGTAAAGCAACTTCCTGATGTTGTACCATACAGTAAAGCAACTTCCCGATGTTGTACCACACAGTAAAGCAACTTCCTGATGTTGTACCACACAGTAAAGCAACTTCCTGATGTTGTACCACACAGTAAAGCAACTTCCTGATGTTGTACCAGACAGTAAAGCAACTTCCTGATGTTGTACCACACAGTAAAGCAACTTCCTGATGTTGTACCACACAGTAAAGCAACTTCCTGATGTTGTACCACACAGTAAAGCAACTTCCTGATGTTGTACCACACAGTAAAGCAACTTCCTGATGTTGTACCATACAGTAAAACAACTTCCTGATGTTGTACCATACAGTAAAGCAACTTCCTGATGTTGTACCACACAGTAAAGCAACTTCCTGATGTTGTACCACACAGTAAAGCAACTTCCTGATGTTGTACCAGACAGTAAAACAACTTCCTGATGTTGTACCACACAGTAAAGCAACTTCCTGATGTTGTACCACACAGTAAAGCAACTTCCTGATGTTGTACCACACAGTAAAGCAACTTCCTGATGTTGTACCAGACAGTAAAGCAACTTCCTGATGTTGTACCATACAGTAAAGCAACTTCCTGATGTTGTACCACACAGTAAAGCACTGATAGTGATCATGTTGTATATGTTCAGGATATAAAGAATGAGTAATAAACTAATTTTAAGCATTATTTCCATGTGGATTTGCAGCCATTTTCACATGTTCACATGTTCACACGAAGTGAGACTTCACACAGGCTGAAGAAAGAGTTGAACTCCTTCGGTTTGAGGATCATCACCACATTCCCATATGTTTTAATAGGACACATGAACCAGCGACTTTCGCCAGGAGGTAAAACCAATCGACTGGAACACAATTGCAAACTGAAAAAAAGAACAAACAAGGACATAATGGTGAATTTAAAAAAACCATCACACAGTATATTATACACTGTCATTCTGATCATGTACCATGCTCTGTTACCCGTCATTCTGATCATGTACCATGCTCTGTTACCCGTCATTCTGATCATGTACCATGCTCTGTTACCCGTCATTCTGATCATGTACCATACTCTGTTACCCGGCATTCTGATCATGTACCATACTCTGTTACCCGGCATTCTGATCATGTACCATACTCTGTTACCCGTCATTCTGATCATGTACCATGCTCTGTTACCCGTCATTCTGATCATGTACCATGCTCTGTTACCCGTCATTCTGATCATGTACCATGCTCTGTTACCCGTCATTCTGATCATGTACCATACTCTGTTACCCGGCATTCTGATCATGTACCATACTCTGTTACCCGGCATTCTGATCATGTACCATACTCTGTTGCCCGTCATTCTGATCATGTACCATGCTCTGTTGCCCGTCATTCTGATCATGTACCATACTCTGTTGCCCGTCATTCTGATCATGGACCATACTCTGTTACCCGGCATTCTAATCATGTACCATACTCTGTTGCCCGTCATTCTGATCATGTACCATGCTCTGTTACCCGTCATTCTGATCATGTACCATACTCTGTTACCCGGCATTCTGATCATGGACCATACTCTGTTGCCCGTCATTCTGATCATGTACCATACTCTGTTGCCCGTCATTCTGATCATGTACCATACTCTGTTACCCATCATTCTGATCATGTTCCACACTCTGTTACCCGTCATTCTGATCATCTACCATACTCTGTTGCCCACCATTCTGATCATGTACCATACTCTGTTACCCACCATTCTGATCATGGACCATACTCTGTTGCCCGTCATTCTGATCATGTACCATACTCTGTTATCGACCATTCTGATCATGTACCATACTCTGTTACCCACCATTCTGACCATGTACCATACTCTGTTACCCACCATTCTGACCATGTACCATACTCTGTTACCCATCATTCTGATCATGTACCATACTCTGTTACCCGTCATTCTGATCATGTACCATACTCTGTTACCCACCATTCTGACCATGTACCATACTCTGTTACCCATCATTCTGATCATGTACCATACTCTGTTACCCGTCATTCTGATCATGTACCATACTCTGTTACCCACCATTCTGACCATGTACCATACTCTGTTACCCATCATTCTGATCATGTACCATACTCTGTTACCCGTCATTCTGATCATGTACCATACTCTGTTACCCACCATTCTGATCATGCACCATACTCTGTTACCCACCATTCTGACCATGTACCATACTCTGTTACCCACCATTCTGATCATGTACCATACTCTGTTACCCACCATTCTGATCATGGACCATACTCTGTTGCCCGTCATTCTGATCATGTACCATACTCTGTTGCCCACCATTCTGATCATGTACCATACTCTGTTATCGACCATTCTGATCATGTACCATACTCTGTTACCCACCATTCTGACCATGTACCATACTCTGTTACCCACCATTCTGATCATGGACCATACTCTGTTGCCCACCATTCTGACCATGTACCATACTCTGTTACCCACCATTCTGATCATGTACCATACTCTGTTGCCCGTCATTCTGATCATGTACCATACTCTGTTGCCCGTCATTCTGATCATGTACCATACTCTGTTACCCGTCATTCTGATCATGTACCATACTCTGTTACCCACCATTCTGATCATGTACCATACTCTGTTACCCACCATTCTGATCATGTACCATACTCTGTTACCCACCATTCTGATCATGTACCATACTCTGTTACCCACCATTCTGATCATGTACCATACTCTGTTACCCACCATTCTGATCATGTACCATACTCTGTTACCCACCACCCGTATTGCCGAAACTGTTACTTCGCAAAAGTTTCTTCTGCGTATAATTTTCCATTACCTTCCCAGCAATCGTGAGGACATGACTTTTGAATTTGTTCAAGGTGCCGGCGATAGCTCACCTACTCTTAGCGAAGGACACCTTGGGATCTTGGACCAAATAATTCGGGCAGGTATTCATCCGAGGACCGACACACAACACACACTGATGAATCACCGGGATGACAGTTTTTATCTGCGTCGGGATTCGAACCCAGGCCAGACGATTCATCGGTGAAAGTGTATACCTGCAGGCCATCCTGTGTGCGTGTGTGTGTGCAGGTGTGCTTGAGTATATGTATGTGTGAGTGTTTGTGTGTTCGCGTATGTGTGTTTGTGTATGTGTATATGTATATGTGTGTGCGTCCGTGTGAATGTGTGTGTATGTGTGTGTATGTGTGTGTGTATGTGTATGTGTATGTTTGTGTATGTGTGTTTGTGTGTGTTTTTGTGTGTGTGTGCATGTATATGTGTGTAATATGTATGTGTGGGTTTGTGTAGGTGCGTGTGTGTGAGTGTGTGTTTGTATGTGTGCTTGTGTGTGTTTGTGTATGTGTGCATGTATATGTGTGTATGTGTGTATGTGTGTTTGTGTGTGTTTGTTTTTGTGTCTGTATGTGTGTGTATGTATGTGTGTGTATGTATGTATGTGTGTATGTATGTATGTGTTTGTGTGTGTTTGTGTATGTGTGCATGTATATGTGTGTATGAGTGTTTGTGTGTTTGTGTGTTTGTGTATGTGTGTATGTATATGTGTGTGCGTGCATGAGTGTGTGTGTATGTGTGTGTGTATGTGTTTGTGTATGTGTGTGTTTGTGTATGTGTGTGTGTGTGTGTGTGTTCGTGTGTGTGTGCATGTATATGTGTGTTTGTGTGTGTTTGTGTATGTGTGCATGTATATGTGTGTATGTATGTGTGTGTTTGTTTGTGTGTGTTTATGTGTGTGTGCATGAGTATATGTATGTATTGTATTCTGTCATATACTATAACACCTTTTTCTTCTTCTTCTATAAAAGGATGCTTTCGACTTGCTCACCAAATCTATTCATTCCAAAAAAAAATTCCATCTCTTACAGTGCATCTTTCATTCCCTAAACTCTCCTGCACTCCATCCTCCCTCCAGCGTCCTCAAACGTATTTTTGACTCGAAGGTCTCAAGAAACTCATTTTGCAATAAATGTTCGTTTCCCATTAATCGTACATTTTTCAAAATCCGATCTCACCCCTCCCCTCCAAATCTTCCACATCACCCCTTCCCTCCAAAACTTCCCCATCACCCCTTCCCTCCAAAACTTCCCCATCACCCCTCCCCTCCAAATCTTCCACATCACCCCTCCCCTCCAAATCTTCCACATCACCCCTCCCATCCAAATCTTCCACATCACCCCTTCCCTCCAAAACTTCCCCATCACCCCTCCCCTCCAAATCTTCCACATCACCCCTTCCCTCCAAAACTTCCCCATCACCCCTTCCCTCCAAAACTTCCCCATCACCCCTCCCCTCCAAATCTTCCACATCACCCCTTCCCTCCAAATCTTCCACATCACCCCTCCCATCCAAATCTTCCACATCACCCCTTCCCTCCAAAACTTCCACATCACCCCTTCCCTCCAAATCTTCCACATCACCCCTTCCCTCCAAAACTTCCCCATCACCCCTTCCCTCCAAATCTTCCACATCACCCCTTCCCTCCAAAACTTCCCCATCACCCCTTCCCTCCAAAACTTCCCCATCACCCCTCCCCTCCAAATCTTCCACATCACCCCTCCCCTCCAAATCTTCCACATCACCCCTCCCATCCAAATCTTCCACATCACCCCTTCCCTCCAAAACTTCCACATCACCCCTTCCCTCCAAAACTTCCCCATCACCCCTTCCCTCCAAAACTTCCCCATCACCCCTTCCCTCCAAAACTTCCCCATCACCCCTTCCCTCCAAAACTTCCCCATCACCCCTCCCCTCCAAATCTTCCACATCACCCCTCCCATCCAAATCTTCCACATCACCCCTTCCCTCCAAAACTTCCACATCACCCCTTCCCTCCAAAACTTCCCCATCACCCCTTCCCTCAAAAACTTGCCCATCACCCCTCCCCTCCAAATCCACCCCCGTGCTCCTCCCCTCCAAATCTTCCCCATCACCCCTCCTCTCCAAATCCACCCCCTTGCTCCTCCCCTCCAAATCATCCCCATCACCCATCTCTTTCAAATCTTCCCCCTTGCCCCTCCCCTCCAAATCTTCCCCATCACCCATCCCTTTCAGATCTTCCCCCTTGCCCCTTCCCTCCTAAACTCCCCCCACACCCCTCCCCTCCGAGACTCTCCCTCACTCCTCCCCTCCTACTCCCTCACTCCTCACTCTCCCTCACTCTCCCTCACTCCCCTCCTCCTCAAACCGTCCTCCCCGCTTCTTCCCCCTTCCAACTTTCACCTTCATCTCCCTCAACCTTCTGCCTCACTCTTCCCCCTCCTCAAATAACACCTCACTGCGCCTCACCCAATCACCATCAAACCTTTTGCCCGACCCATTCTTCCCTTTCTCCAAGCTATTCTGAAATCTCTGACACACCTTCAACAGCTCTCCCTACCTCTTCCTCCTCTTCCACATCTTACCCTATCGCTCCCCCCCCCCCTGTTCTGTATCCGATGCTCCCCCTTCCTCTTCTTTAACAGCATGGACCTCAAACATCCGGGGCCTTCACTCAAACTTGACTGATCTCTCCATACAGGTTGCTTCTGACAAACCAGACGTGATCTGCTCAACAGAAACTTTCCTCCTTCATGATGTCTCTGATTCCTTGGTATCTCTCCCAGGTTACTCCCTCCTCCGGTATGATAGACCTGAGCCTCGTCCTGGAGGGGGGGTTGCTATCTTTATAAAAAACTCTCTTCCTCACACGCCCTGCACTGCCCTCTCTCCACCTCACCACCAGGAATACCTTTGGCTACGGCTTACCCTTCGCTCCCACCTTTTGTTCATATGTGTGTTGTACCGTCCACCAAACAGTGATGACTCCATCTACATCTCGCTGTCTGATAATATGGACCAACTTCTATCTACCCATCCCAACTCTCTCTTCCTCATATGTGGTGATTTCAATTGTCACCATGCCAGTTGGCTGGGTGTGGGTACCTCTCTCACCAGCCATGGCTCTTCAGCAAAGGACTTCTGTGACTCACTGGGACTGACACAATCTGTCAATTTCCCGACCCGGATCTCAGTCAACGGAGCATCTTCTCTTCTGGACTTGGTCATGACTAACTTCCCTGAAAATGTCTGCTGCTCTTCTTCTGCTCCAATCGGCTCATCTGATCATGTGCTTGTTAAAGTGGACATCTCTCTGACCATTCTCAGAGAGCCTCCTCAGCGTCGACGAGTCTGGCATTTCACTCAGGCCAACTGGCACGGTCTTCAAGCAGCCATCAATCATCTGGACTGGTCTCCCATCTCTACCGCCTCTGACATCAACTCATCCTGGGAATTCTTCCAAAGTAAATTGCTCTCTCTCTCATGCACAGATTTATCCCATCTCGTCTTCAGTTGTCATACCCTTCCTCCCGTCCATGGTACACGGAATCTTGTGGTGAGGCTATTGCCCAGAAACAACTTGCTTTCGTCTCCTGGAAAGCAAATCCAATGGAAGGAAATCTCATTTCCTTTCACAAAGCCCGAAACAAGTGTGTGTCCACCCTCAGGAGAGCCAGGAAACAATATCTCTCCGTTCTCAGGACAGAACTCTCTTATCTGTCTCCCTCTTCCAAATCCTGGTGGCATCTGTTCAAATCTGTTTCTGGTGTTTGTTCCCCCTCCATCCTCTCCCTCACCTCAAACGGCCACACGGCTGACTCCGCACGTGAAAAAGCTGAATGCCTCAACTCTGTGTTTGCCTCTAAATCTTGTGTCCCAAACCCATCCCTCTCTGTACCCACCGTACCCAGTCGTACCCAGCTGCTCCTGGACTCTGTGTCCTTTCCTCCTGACAAGGTGGAAAAGTTTCTGTCAACCCTCGACTCTGATTCTGCAACTGGACCTGACGGCATCAGCCCATGGGTCCTAAAATCCTGTTCTTCCGCTCTTTCACTCCCTCTCTCTGTTCTCTTCACCCTCTCTTTTGCTCAAGGTCATCGGCCATCTGCTTGGAAATCTGCCAACATCACCGCTTTGCACAAAAAATGTGCAAAAACAGATCCCAGCAACTACAGACCAATCAGCCTTCTCCCAATTATCAGCAAAGTCATGGAATCCATCATTGCTTCAGATATGAAATCTTTCCTCTTCTCCAATGGCTTGATCTCTGATCATCAATTTGGTTTCAGACCTGGTCACTCTACTCTGGACATGCTGCTTCTGCTTTCTCAACAATGGATGGAGGTCCTCAATGCCAAACAGGAAATTAGAGCTGTCTCCCTTGACATATCACGTGCCTTCGATACGGTCTGGCACCCCGCTCTGCTCACCAAACTCTCCTCCTTTGGTATCCATGGAAATCTCCACGCATGGCTGGCGGACTCCCTCTCTAGCCGTAGTCAACGTGTGGTCCTGAATGGGTTTCTCTCATCTCCTCTTCCTGTTCAGGCTGGAGTTCCCCAAGGCAGTGTTCTGGGCCCTGTGCTTTTTCTGGTCTTTCATCAATGATCTCTCTGACTCTCTTGAAAATCCTCTCTATCTCTTTGCTGATGACTCTACTCTCTGTCGCTCCATTCTTCATCCCTCAGATCGGCAGTCTGCAGCCTCCTCACTCTCTGCAGACCTGGACAAAATCACAGACTGGGCAAACAAGTGGAACATGTCTTTCAATCCTGACAAATCTCACACTCTTACGATCTCTCCGAAAAGACCGACTGGACAACCCTCCCATCGACTTTCTGAATAATCCTCTCCAAGAAGTTCTGTCACTCAAGCTTTTGGGTCTCACTATCTGCCATGATCTTTCCTGGGAAAACCACATTTCAAATCTGGCCTCCAAAGCCAGTCGCCGACTGGGCATCCTCCGTCGTGCGAAGTCCTTCCTTGGCACACCTGAGCTCCTCACCACATACAAGGCTTTCATCCGCAGCTCAATGGAATACTGGTCTCCCCTCTGGGCTGGTGCTCCTGCCTCACACCTAGCTCGTCTTCACGCTGTTGAAACGAAAGCATTCAGAATCATTGGAATCTCCCGCGATGAAGCTAACTCCAAGGGCCTCTCACTCACTCACCGCAGGCAGGATTGTGGTCTTTCCGTCTTCTACTGACTCCTCTCTGGCCTTGCCTCCCCAGCTCTCTCTGGGGTCTGTCCCGCAAATATTCCTACAGGTCGCACAAGGTCTGCCTGCAACCCTCTTATGGTTAAACTGCCAAAATCAAGACTCTCTGCTCACCTTCACTCCTTCATTCCTCTTTTCTCCCGCCTCTGGAACAAACTCCCTCACGCTCTTCAATCCCACTCCACCCTCCAGGTCTTGAAAACAGGTGTTCACCACCATCTCTTATCTTCCCCCATCCAAAACCTTGATCTTTTCTACCACTGCTAATTTCACCCCAATTCCACTTTTTTGAAATACCAACCTCTGTCGTGGAAGTCCTTGGTGTCGTTGTGTTTTATACTTCTCCCTCTAACCCCCCCCCCCCCCACCCCTTCCCACGCCTCCTCCCCCCAAGCCCTCTCCCTTCCACACATCTCCCTGCTCTCAAATGTTGTGTTTGTGTGCTTCACCTTCTCTCCCCATCTTGTCTTCCGCTCCCTCTTTTTATATATTTTGTTTGTCTGTTTGATTTGTTTGTGAAATAAATGTTAGCTCTTTCACGAGCCTCGATTCAGTATACAAAAAAAGAAAAAAAAAGAAAAAAAAAGAACAACCGCCGACAAAAGCCAATAACAAGCCGGTCGGATTAAGCCTCGCCCCAATGGACCCAAGAAGGAAAACGCCCCGCCCACAAGAGGCGGGGAATCAGGGAAGCGGTCAGGAAGGCCGGCAGGCCACACCCCGAGGTACGTGATTGGCCCGTAGGTTGTGGGCGGTGTGAACTGGGAGGGAAACGACACGATTGGCTCTCAGGAGGGAAGAGAAGAGGCAGAGGAGGTGTGAACTTTTTGTCATGGATCAAACAAGAAGCTTGCCATTTTTGTTCGCTTGGTGGACTGCGGAATTGTGTGCGCATGTCTGAGGGAGTTTGAAGCTTTTGTTGCGTCGGCAGCATTTTGAGGGAGGTTGTGGCAGAGGTGCTTTTCGGAGGAGGAGGGAAGCTGCAAGCGAGGTGAAGGAGGACGTCTTCACCATTTGCCCCACGACTCTGGGTGATTCAATGCACGGGTTTCGTCGGCCGGCGCCATCTTGTGGGCTTCCCGCGCGGTGGCATCAAGCTTCAACGGCCACTAACCACCTAAAAATACCCTTTGGAGATGGATAAGTGCTGGAGATGGAACATTTTATTTTCATTAACTTTTCCCTGTGTGACCATCCCCACAACTTTCTTTGAAGAATGGTTTCCCAAGAAAAAAAAAAAACCACAACCACACACACAACCACACACACAACCACACACACACAACCACACACACACAACCACACACACACAAAACCACACACACACAACCACACACACACACACACACACACACACACACACACACACACACACACACACACACATCCGAAAATAAAACAAACATTGGAGCTGGATTGACTTGGAATTTTAATGGGATTTACATGTCGGTTAACTGAATTCAACCACCAACTATTTTTGAGATCAATATAGGTCAAAGGGTAAACATAGGTCAAAGGTCAACCACTTTTTGGAATTTATAAAATCCTCAATTTTCATCCGATTGACTTGTAATTTTAAGAGGATTTGTATATATGGTCACTGAATTCAACCACAAACTATTTGAGAGGTCAACATAGGCCAAAAGGTCAACATATGCCAAATTTCTAAAATCCTCAATTTTCATCCGATTGACTTGAAATTTTAAGAGGATTTGCATAATTTTAGGTCAGGCCAGTCTCTGGACTGCCACCGGTAACATGTAATCCAGTGCTACCTGCCGCATGGTCAAGTCGTTGGTGACTAAACCGACTACCCTTAATGTTGGAACCCAAATTTGGTAGCATTCTGACTAGTGGGTCTAGAGAATATCTTTGAAGGAATTTATGCAATTTTCCCAAAATTGACCAAGTTAGCCATTTAAACACACTTCGGGTCATGCGATTGGCATGACCTCCGCAATTTAACATCCCTACCCTGGCCTAATGTTTGAAACCAAATTTGGCAGCATTCTGACTGGTGGGTCTGGAGAAGATTTTCGAAGGAATTTACACGATTTTCACAAAAATTTACGAAGATAGCTATTTTAACACACTTTGTGTCATGTGATTGGCATGACCTCCGCAATTTAACATCCCTACCCTGGCCTAATGTTTGAAACCAAATTTGGCAGCATTCTGACTGGTGGGTCTGGAGAAGATTTTCGAAGGAATTTACACGATTTTCACAAAAATTTACGAAGATAGCTATTTTAACACACTTTGTGTCATGTGATTGGCATGACCTCTGCAATTTAACATCCTTACCCTGGCCTAATGTTGGAAACCAAATATGGCAGCATTCTGACTGGTGGGTCTGGAGAAGAATTTTGAAGGGGTTTACTATGTTCGCCACTTAAAGTCACTTGACCGTAACGAGCTTTGCAATCCCCGTTACCAGTCAGGAGTGAAACCTTGCTGTCAAATTTCAGCCGGATCAGCTCAGCGGTTTGGCTGGACAAGTGGAAGTAGGAGACAGACGGACGGACGGTGCACGATGACAATACCGTATCTGGAATTTCAATTCCAGATAAGATAAAAACCTCAAACACAAAAACCTTTGCAATCAGGATTGCAAAGCAGATAGTGAAAGAGAGGTGTGATGTGATGGGGGTGAGTTGCTTAAAGGATGAAGTGGGACAAATCGTTGTCGACCCAGATGGAATTAAAGGAAGATGGAAAAGATATATGGAAATGCTGTTGAATACAGAGAATGAATGAGATGGCAACATAGAGAGTAACCCAGTTTTAGGACCGGCAGAGAAGATAACTGAGAAGGAAGTTGAGGAAGCGATAAAAGCAATGAAGAGTAGAAAAGCGGGAGGGCCGATGGGAGTTGTGGGAGATATGTTGAAGGCAGCAGGAAGTTGGGGTGTGAAGAGAATGACAGAGATCTGTAATCTGGTGGTGAAAGAAGGCCGTATTCCAGTGGATTGGGAACTGAGTACCCTCGTCCCTCTATACAAGGGGAAAGGTGACCCTCTGGAGTGTGGCTCGTATCGAGCGATAAAGTTATTGGAGCATGGAATGAAGGTATTGGTAAGGGTGTTGGAGAAGAGGATAAGGAAGAAAGTGAAGATCGACGAAATGCAGTTTGGATTTATGCCAGGAAGAGGAACGACAGACACGCTTTTCATTGTGAGGCAGTTGCAGGAGAAGTACATGGAGAAGAGGAAGAAGTTGTTTCTTGGATTTGTTGATCTGGAGAAAGCATTCGATAGGGTTCCACGCAAAGTATTGACATGGGCATTGAGGAAGTCAGGAGTGGAGGAATGGTTGATCAGAGTCGTGATGGCAATGTCCAAAAGAGCACGCACAGCTGTAAGGATGCAGGACGGGAACAGTGGTGAGTTTGAGGTGAAGGTGGGAGTGCATCAGGGGTCGGTACTAAGTCCACTACTATTTGTAGCTGTGATGGAGGTGCTGGCTCAGAACGTAAAGGAGGGTTTACCGTGGGAGTTGTTGTATGCAGATGATCTGGTGTTGATTGCGGAAAGTATGGATGGACTGAAGGAAAAGATGAACAAGTGGAAGGAATGTATGGAGACAAAAGGTCTGAAGGTGAATATCGGAAAGACGAGGGGTGATGGCAAGTGGTAAAGCATGTGGTGAGGTGGAAAGAACTGGGAAGTGGCCCTGTGCTGTGTGTAGGAAGGGTGTCGGAGTGAACTCCATTCAATGTACAATGTGCGCTGAGTGGGTTCATCAAAAATGTAGTGGTCTGAGAGGGTCATTAACCAGTGTGGCAGCTACATTCAAATGTAAGGTGTGCACAGAGGGAGCTGCAGATGGAGGAAATGTTGAGTTGGATCTTGGAGACGGCATGAAGCTGGAAGGTGTGAAAACATTTTGCTACCTCGGAGACATGCTGAATGGAGAAGGTGGATCAGACTCGGCAACGGTTGCTAGAGTGAGATGTGCATGGAAGAAGTTTCGGGAACTGAGTGGCGTGCTGATGAGGAGGGGAGTGTCGTTGAAGCTGAAGGGAAAGGTGTATGCTGCATGTGTGAGAAGTGTTATGATTTATGGGAGCGAGACATGGGTAATGAACGTAGAGCAGCAACGAAGGTTGGAAAGGGTGGAAATGCGAATGGTTCGACGGATGTGCGGAGTATCGTTGAGAGAGAGGAAGACAAATGATGAATTGCGAAAGATGATGGGATTAGAGCCTGTGATTGATGTTGTGAAGAGGAACAGGTTGAGATGGTTTGGTCATGTGTTGAGGAAGGATGAAAGTGACTGGTTGAAAAGAGTGATGGAAATGAATGTAGAAGGAAGCAGAGGACGGGGAAGACCGAGAAAGACTTGGCTAAAGATGGTGGAAGAAGAAATGCGGGCAAGGGGGTTAACAAGGAGAGATGTAGAAAATAGGGCAAAATGGAGAAGATTGTCATGGGGGCCGCAAGGCTAACCCCCGCTGTAGCAGGGAAAATGGCCTTTAAAATGCATGTTGTTGTTGTGTATAAAAACGACAGAGCAGTTTACATTGAGCTTGTTAATATAACCGTCGGGAAGCAGCAGCAGAGATACATTTCGTGTGCACTGAACATTAGCACGGAAGTGCACACCTGGTAGGGGGGAATGGCACATCTGTGCTGGATTGCACATATATGCTGGATCCAAAGAGGTTCAGGCCTTGCAAGTCTGAGCGGCCAGTCAGTCGTACGGCGACGATTTGATATGATTTCGCCAATATCACCTTCCACCATACCGATTCCGTACGATCGATTCCACTGAGGCTGCAGCCGGTGTTGCATGAACCGTGTCCCGGCACCAATGCTTGCCAGGCCTCAAAGCCTGCACCGAAATCCCGAGCTTGGAAAGACCACCCAAACACACCAGTGGCTGGTAGGGGTGGGATGAGAAGACAGATTTACAAGCAGAATATGGAATCAAAGCAGCTGTTTACTCATTCCTGCATTAATGAATGAATTTACATCATTCGGAGGTCTTTTCAATCATTCATTGAAATTTATTTCTGAAAGATTTGCATATTTACAATTTGTTTCATTTTCATCCGTCGCACACCTTTATCACACCTTTATGTCCATTCAAATATATTTGGACAACATGGACGAGCAATATAATGTGATGACAATAAAAAAGATTGGTCACCACAAAAAGGCTTCCAGCACCACGACCACTCAAACTACACAAGCAGCATTGCATGGAGGAAATAAGGAGGCGACAAATTACAGATATAGTGACAACAAGAGAATGAAACGGACAATACGAATGACATTTATATAGAGTTCCATACATTTAGCGCCAGTAATATGAATGTGGCAAAAATCATGGGGAAAGAAAGGTTAATCTGGGAATGTAGCTGCTGGTTTGGACACACAAGGAAGGGAAAAGGAGTGGGAGGGAAAGGGCAAATCCAAAATGGCTAGGAATGAAAAATCCCAGAAAGATTAGATGCTGTTAATATCCGAAGGAGCAGATGCATGGAGCAGGTGGAAACTGAAATATAACAAGGTGAAGGACCTGGGATGTAATGCTTCACAGCAAAGAGCAGTGTCATCCCGGTCATGCGGTCATCCCAGTCATGCGGTCATCCCAGTCATGCGGTCATCCCGGTCATACCAGTCATCCCGGTCATGCGGTCATCCCAGTCATCCCAGTCATCCCGGTCATGCGGTCATCCCAGTCATGCGGTCATCCCAGTCATGCGGTCATCCCTGTCACACCAGTCATCCTTGTCATACCAGTCATCCCGGTCATGCGGTCATCCCAGTCATGCAGGCATCCCAGTCATACCAGTCATCCCGGTCATGCGGTCATCCCAGTCATACCGGTCATACCAGTCATCCCAGTCATCCTGGTCATGCGGTCATCCCAGTCATACCAGTCATCCCAGTCATCCCAGTCATCCCAGTCATGCGGTCATCCCAGTCATACCAGTCATCCCGGTCATGCGGTCATCCCAGTCATCCCGGTCATGCGTTCATCCCAGTCATCCTGGTCATACCAGTCATCCCGGTCATGTGGTCATCCCGGTCATAACAGTCATGCTGTCATCCCAGTCATCCTGGTCATGCGGTCATGAGGTCATTCCGGTTATACCAGTCATCCCGGTCATGCGGTCATCCCAGTCATCCTGGTCATGCGGTCATCCCAGTCATTCTGGTCATGCGGTCATGAGGTCATCCCGGTCATACCAGTCATCCCGGTCATCCCAGTCATCCCGGTCATGCGGTCATCCCGGTCATGTGGTCAACCCAGTCATGCGGTCATCCTAGTCGTCCCGGTCTTGCGGTCATGAGGTCATCCCGGTTAAACCAGTCATCCCGGTCATACCAGTCATCCCGGTGTTGCAGTCATCCCGATCATCCCGGTCATACCAGTCATCCCGGTCATCCCAGTCATCCTGGTCATACCAGTCATCCTGGTCATGCGTTCATCCCAGTCATCCCGGTCATGCGGTCATCCCAGTCATGTGGTCATGCCGGTCATACCAGTCATCCCGGTCATGCGGTCATCCCAGTCATGCGGTCATCCCAGTCATGCGGTCATCCCAGTCATACCAGTCATCCCAGTCATCCTGGTCATGCGGTCATCCCAGTCATCCCGGTCATACCTGTGATCCCAGTTATTCGGTCCTGCGGTTATTTATGCGGTCATCCCGGTTACACCATTCATCCCGATAATCCCAATCATCCTGGTAATGCGGTCATCCTGGTCATGTGGTCATCCCGGTCATCCCGGTCATGCGGTCATCCTAGTCATGTGGTCATCCCGGTCATGTGGTCATCCCAGTCGACCCGGTCATGCGGTCATCCCGGTCAGCCCAGTCATACCAGTCATGCAGTCATCCCAGTCATCCTGGTCATCCCCGTGGTCATCCTGGTCCCGAATGATCACTTTAAGCACAACATCACTAAAACAAGTATGTGACCAGTTTAGCTGAGGTTTCAAATTAAAGTTTGTCTATTAAATCATGTTTCACGCTCGTTACTCACTGCTCTCACGTGTCGGAATTGTAGACACATGAATGTTACAAACTTGGAGGTGTCCTTTCTCTGTCCTCTGTACTTGAAGAAATCGTCCACGTTTTCCACCGCAGTCCCACCAAAAGTATGTTCCTCTCCTCATTGGCGTTCGGCTACACCTGACAATCCAACATAAAACACGCTGTTATTTAAAAGCAATGCTCATCTGTAATAATAAAAGGCAGGTGTGTGTGTGTGTGTGTGTGTGTGTGTGTGTGTGTGTGTGTGTGTGTGTGTGTGTGTGTGTGTGTGTGCGTGTGTGCGCGTGTGTAATATATATATATATATATATATATATATATATATATATATATATATATATATATATATATATATATATATATATATTGTTGCGGTTGTGCCATAAAGGCAAACACCCTACAGTCAATTGCACGACAACATGTAGCCTGCAGAAGTTAGTTATGTCTTATTGAATGTAAAGATTAGCCCTTTCCCATTGTGTAGTAATAAAGACCAAATATGCGTTGAGTTAGGCAGGATCTTCAAACCTTCATTGATTAAGGGAAGCCATTTAGATGTGCAGCAAGGCGTGGCCAAAGATGGAGCCCTGAATGAAAGGCGGAAGGAGGACTAAAACCTTCCGAGAAGGAGGAAGGATTGAAGGCCAGCATGCGACAAAGCTCAGCCAATGGGAGGCCGTGGAACATTTTGAAGGGCGTGGGCGGGTCTGATAAAACCCCAGTCCTGCGCATTATGATTCTCTTTGCTCTTGGATTTCCCAGCGCACAGGACGACATCTCTCTTGCTTTGGATTTTCGCTTTGTCGACGATCTCTCTTGCATTTTCGCCTCGTGGGACGACACCCTGCTCTGGACTCTCTTGTTTTTGGCTCCACCAGATGACACTCCTGCTTTTACCTTTGTCCTTCGCCAACGCTCCTCTCGTGCTTGTTGCGTCGACACACCACACCCATCGCTCTTTGCCGATCTCTCGCTCTGATCCGGCTGACCTGCAAGCGTTGGCTTCCCACGCGACTCACCTGAGCATGAAGCTGAAGCTCATCTACCTGTGCTGGGGTTCGTCCTTCGGACCTGACTTCCTCCAGGCTGCACGTTCACATCGAGGATCGAGCTGCGCATACCAGATCATGTGGGCACCTTCGGAGGCAATTCCAGCACGTACATCGGTACGAGAATAACCCGTGTGTCCCTGTGTGTGTCAGAGTGTGAAGGCGCCAGTGGGGTTTATTATTAGGTAAGAATTGATAAGTTGTATCTTTTGTCTATTCTCTGTGCGTTCAAAATAAAAGGCTGTACATTTTGTTGTTACATTCCAACCTGTTCGGTACATCCTTTCTCCATTGGCCTAGCATCATCCGAGACCGAATTTGGCTTGAATCGGGTTCATAAATCACATCAGGTAACGCCCCGGTATTTCCACCCCCAGTGCTAATCCATTGCGCTCGGCACGCATGTGCACCTTGATCCGTACACCTTGAAGGTATTCGTGATTTTCTGGTATTAACGAAGGGGAATCACATAACAAAATTGTTGTCAAGGAGTGGGATTTTTGAACCCTCGCAACAAAATTGGTGTCCGGGAGTGGGATTGGACCTGAAGTGCGCTTCACATACTGCGAAATTACGAGCATGTGGAAATTTAGTTTAAAACAAAATTAAAATTAAAATCGGATGATGGCTGGCCAAAACGAGCAGGTTCCGGTGGGAATAGAGAATGTAGAGAATGAAGGTGAATTAATGGCCCAGGATGTAAATGAACAGATTGACCTTGGAGTTAATCACGGCACGGCAGGGAGTGAAGACAATGGCGGCGCTTTGCACGCGGGGCCAGCGGCGGAGGTTGAACCCGCTGTGCAAGCGGGGTTTATGGACATGCAGTTATTCATGACTCAAATGAAAGCATCCTTTGAGGTGCAAATGGATAAGATGAGTGAGAAATCAACCAGGGAAATGAACAAAATGGGTAATCGGATGGACACCATGAGGGAGGAATCAAGCGGCGATATGAAGAGGATGAGCGAGGAGTTTGCGGGTGCACGTGACAAGGTAAACCGGAGTGAGATGCGCGTCCAGCGAGGGTTGAAGAAGAGTATGGCCAAACTGACTGGGGGAATGGAAAATATTGATGCGGGAGGTAGAGAAACCGACGCAGGTAGAGTTGGAGCAGGAGATTTCGGGGGTGCAGCGGGAAATGACAGAGGTAAAACAGAAGCTGGAGGACGTGGAAGAAGGAATAATTGAAATAAAAAAGACAGAAGGAGAGACGGGGAATGAAATATGGACTGAATTGCGGGAATGTATGCAAGAGTGGTGCTCGCATCATGATGAAGAATTTGCGAATCAAATAAAAAGATTGCAGGTTAATGAAGAGAGCCGGACGAAGATGGGTCCCGAGTTGAGTGGCGATGATTACTGGAATGTGTTTGGTGCAATCGGGTGCTCGGTGAGCTTGGGAGAAAGGCCAGCCCCGGAGTTCGTGAAGGGCCCATTGTGAGGGGTGCGACTGAGACGGAGTGTGTGAAAGGCGTGGGTGCGCCGAGGTGTGCGGGTACGGAGTGTGTGGAGAGAGTGTGCGCACTGTGTGCGAGTACAGAGTGTGTGGAGAGAGTGTGCACACCGGTGTGTGCGAGTACAGAGTGTGCGCACCGGTGTGTGCAAGTACAGAGTGTGTGGAGAGAGTGTGCGCACTGGTGTGTGCGAGTACAGAGTGTGTGGAGAGACTGTGCGCATCAGTGTGTGCGAGTACGAAATGGAGTGCGAGGGGTAATCCGCCATCTCGGGCATCGACGCCGACCGGGGTAGTGCTTAGTGAGACGGGTCGAGTACACGAGCCCCCGATGGGTGGTGCGCCATGGGGACTGGAGGGAATCGGTGCGGCGTCGGTCTCACAAGGACCGGCGTGCGGGATTCGTACCTCCGACACCCGCACGGTATTGTTGGCGCAGTACCACGGCAAGAGCAATCGGCGGGGTTTGAGGGGAGGTTCGAAGTTTCGGACGAACGCACCTTACCAGGTGAGTTTTTATAATGGTGGCCAGTTGGGTCATCATGCATGGGACCACAGGGCCCCATGTAGGGATGGACCCCGGCACCTGGGACCACCAACTCCACCCCCCTCGGGTAGTCCATGCCGGCCGGATAAAACCCGATACAGGCGAGCAAGCTTCCTCATGGATCACTCTGTCCTCAGAGGCCGAGCCGCGACCAATTACCTCAATGGATGGGGGCTCATAGTGTAGAGGACTGGGGGAGTATTGTCCCCCCCCCCCCCCACACATGGGGGTATGGTGGTGTGACCATTCCCCACGATGGGGGGGGCCCATGAGCACTAGTTTAGGGGGGATAGCATTGTTAGGCCCATGGAGGGGCCAGCAATGGTTGCTCCATGGGGGCACCGAAGCACTAGCTGAGGGAGGGATAGGATAATGATTAGGGATCTAGAGAGACCCTAGGAACAGGGATTTAAGTAGTGACCCTGAACAGTAGTGGGGACGTAGAGAGTTTAGCTGGTTGTTAACAAAGGGTGTGTGTCGTGTAAAGGGACGACGGGGGAAGCACAAGGGATAGGGGAAATCAGTTAGATAGATGATGCTGTGTGTTTGAGAATAAATGGAATTGTGTAGTTGTATGGAAATAATTGGTGTGGAATGCATGGTGCGAAGGATTGAATGGGGGGAGTAAAGCCCATTCACGGAGACCCGGTGGGGTAGTTTAAAGTTAGATAGAGGGTACAGGTAAATTGCATGGATATTGACACCTGTGGTGCTGATTGTGGAGATAGTTTTTTTTTTTGTAAGGTGCAGGAGGCAGTGAAATGGCTGGGCATGTGGCTTAATTAGAAGCAATAGTTATTGGGGCAATCCGTCACTGGTAGCTCGTCGGCCAGGTAAGGCCGCAGGTAGGCTCAGGGAGCCAATTAGGTTAGCATGTGAGTGGGGCCCGAGGATCCAGGGAAGGGACCCGGGTTGCCCAATGCCAAGGTGGGCATCAGGGGGTAAGCGCCAGGGAGGCCCTTCCCCAGGTAGGTTAGTGAGGAGCAGGCAAGCTCAGGAGGCGGCTCCAGTGAACGGAGGGGTGCAGGTAGGTAGACCTGCTGGTAGAGCTACACGACCCAGCCCCGAAATTGTGCAAGGACACAGGTAGAAAATTGTTGGGGTTAGACCCAGATTCAGAGGTGCACCACAGTGTTGGCAATGGGAATTCGGGTTCTTAGAACCACATAGGGGGTAAGCGCCCATCCCATTAATCGTACATTTTTCAAAATCCAATCTCACCCCTCCCCTCCAAATCTTCCCCATCACCCATCCCTTCCAAATCTTCCCCCTTGCCCCTCCCCTCCAAATCTTCCCCATCACCCATCCCTTTCAGATCTCCCCCCTTGCCCCTTCCCTCCTAAACTCCCCCCACACCCCTCCCCTCTGAGACCCTCCCTCACTCCTCCCCTCCTAGACTCCCCTCTCACCCCTCCTCCTCAAAGCATCCTCCCCGCTTCTTCCCCCTTCCAACTCTCACCTTCATCTCCCTCAACCTTCTGCCTCACTCTTCCCCCTCCTCAAACAACACCTCACTGCGCCTCACCCAATCACCATCAAACCTTTTGTCCGCCCCATTCTTCCCTTTCTCCAAGCTGTTCTGAAATCTCTGACACACCTTCAACAGCTCTCCCTACCTCTTCCTCCTCTTCCACATCATACCCTACCGCTCCCCCCCCTGTTCTGTATCCGATGCTCCCCCTTCCTCTTCTTTAACAGTATGGACCTCAAACATCCGGGGCCTTCGCTCAAACTTGACTGATCTCTCCATACAGGTTGCTTCTGACAGACCAGACGTGATCTGCTTAACAGAAACTTTCCTCCTTCATGATGTCTCTGATTCCTTGTTATCTCTCCCAGGTTACTGCCTCCTCCGGTATGATAGACCTGAGCCTCGTCCTGGAGGGGGGGTTGCTATCTTTATAAAAAACTCTCTTCCTCACTCGCCCTGCACTGCCCTCTCTCCACCTCACCCCCAGGAATACCTTTGGCTACGGCTGCCCCTTCGCTCCCACCTTTTGTTCATATGTGTGTTGTACCGTCCACCAAACAGTGATGACTCCATCTACATCTCGCTGTCTGATAACATGGACCAACTTCTATCTACCCATCCCAACTCTCTCTTCCTCATATGTGGTGATTTCAATTGTCACCATGCCAGTTGGCTGGGTGTGGGTACCTCTCTCACCAGCCATGGCTCTTCAGCAAAGGACTTCTGTGACTCACTGGGACTGACACAATCTGTCAATTTCCCGACCCGGATCTCAATCAACGGAGCATCTTCTCTTCTGGACTTGGTTTTGACTAACTTCCCTGAAAATGTCTGCTGCTTTTCTTCTGCTCCAATCGGCTCATCTGATCATGTGCTTGTTAAAGTGGACATCTCTCTGACCATTCTCAGAGAGCCTCCTCAGCGTCGACGAGTCTGGCATTTCACTCAGGCCAACTGGCATGGTCTTCAAGCAGCCATCAATCATCTGGACTGGTCTCCCATCTCTACCGCCTCTGACATCAACTCATCCTGGGAATTCTTCCATAGTAAACTGCTCTCTCTCATGCACAGATTTATCCCATCTCGTCTTCAGTTGTCATACCATTCCTCCCGTCCATGGTACATGGAATCTTGTGGTGAGGCTATTGCCCAGAAACAACTTGCTTTCGTCTCCTGGAAAGCAAATCCAACGGAAGGAAATCTCATTTCCTTTCACAAAGCCCGAAACAAGTGTGTGTCCACCCTCAGGAGAGCCAGGAAACAATATCTCTCCGTTCTCAGGACAGAACTCTCTTATCTGTCTCCCTCTTCCAAATCCTGGCGGCGTCTGGTCAAATCTGTTTCTGGTGTTTGTTCCCCCTCGTCAGGGCATCCGGCCATAAAAACATTGCCTCAAAAAGAGAACCATGACAATTACAACTACATATTGGCAGGGTGCAGCCCGAAGTGGAGATCGGTTTCTGAGGTTTGGGACATGGAATGTAGGGACAATGACAGGGAGATCAGGAGAAGTGGTGGAAGTATTGGTCAGAAGAAGAGTGGACATATGTTGTGTGCAAGAGACGAGATGGAAGGGAAGTGGTGTGAGAATGGTGAAGGGTAGGCAGGGACAGAAATACAAGTTTGTGTGGCAAGGGTGCCCGGAGGGCGTGAATGGTGTTGGTGTCCTGTTTTCTGAGGAGTTTGTAGACAGTGTGGTGAGTGTGACTAGAGTGAGTGATAGGTTGATGATGGTGAAAATGATGATTGGAAAGCTCTTGGTGAACGTCATCTCGGGATATGCTCTGCAGGTTGGTCGAAGCAATGAAGAGAAGGACAAGTTCTGGTGTGCGATAGAGAAGCTGATGGAAAACGTGAAAGATGAAGAAGTTGTTGTGGTGGGAGGAGACCTGAATGGACATGTGGGAAGGAGTATGGATGGTTTTGAGGGAGTTCATGGGGGTTACGGATATGGTGTGAGAAATGGAGAAGGTGAAAGGATTTTGGAGTTTGCTGATGGAGCTGATTTGTTGATTTGTAATACTCAGTTCCAGAAAGAGGATAATAAGCTTGTTACATACACGTCAGGTGGGTCGACGACAACCGTTGACTACCTGATGGTGCGTAGGCGAGATAGGGGGCACCTCCGGGATACAAAGGTGATCCCGGGGGAGGAGGCTGTTTCACAGCACCACTTGGTTGTCTGCGACATAAAAATGAAAGGTGCGAGGAGAGCTCGGCGGGTGAAGTACCAACCAAGAATGAAGGTGTGGAGGTTGAAAGAGGTGACAGTAAGGGAGGCATTAAAAGAGAGGCTGAGTAGGGTAGAGGATGATGTGGTTGAGCTTGAAAGTGGTTGGATGTCAATGAAAGCTAGTCTGTTGGGAGCCGTTGGTGAGGTATGTGGATGGACAAAAGGACCCCGAGGCACTCGGAAACATGGTGGTGGGATGATGAAGTTGGAAAAAGGATTGACGAGAAGAGGAAGAAGTTCAAGGAGTGGCAGAAGGCGAAGGGTACGGGAGCAGAAACAGCAGAGCATGAAAGTTATAAGGCAGCCAGGAAGGCTGCAAAGAAAGAGGTAGCAAAGGCGCAGGAGGCATGTAGGAAAATGTTCGGAGAACGCTTGGATTCGGAAGAGGGTCAGAAAGCAGTATTCAGGATTGCAAAGCACATTGCGAAAGAGAGGTGTGACGTGATGGGGGTGAGTTGCTTGAAGGATGAAGTGGGACAAATCGTTGTCGACCCAGATGGAATTAAAGGAAGATGGAAAAGATATATGGAAATGCTGTTGAATACAGAGAATGAATGGGATGGCAACATAGAGAGTAACCCAGTTTTAGGACCGGCAGAGAAGATAACTGAGAAGGAAGTTGAGGAAGCGATAACAGCAATGAAGAGTGGAAAAGCGGGAGGGCCGACGGGAGTTGTGGGAGATATGTTGAAGGCAGCAGGAAGTTGGGGTGTGAAGAGAATGACAGAGATCTGTAATCTGGTGGTGAAAGAAGGCCGCATTCCAGTGGTTTGGGAACTGAGTACCCTCGTCCCTCTATACAAGGGGAAAGGTGACCCTCTGGAGTGTGGCTCGTACCGAGCGATAAAGTTATTGGAGCATGGAATGAAGGTATTGGAAAGGGTGTTGGAGAGGAGGATAAGGAAGAAAGTGAAGATCGACGAACTGCAGTTTGGATTTATGCCAGGAAGAGGAACGACAGATGCGCTTTTCATTGTGAGGCAGTTGCAGGAGAAGTACATGGAGAAGAGGAAGAAGTTGTTTTTTGGGTTTGTTGATCTGGAGAAAGCATTCGATAGGGTTCCACGCAAAGTATTGACATGGGCATTGAGGAAGTTAGGAGTGGAGGAATGGTTGATCAGAGTAGTGATGGCAATGTACAAAAGAGCACGCACAGCTGTAAGGACGAAGGACGGGAACAGTGGTGAGTTTGAGGTGAAGGTGGGAGTGCATCAGGGGTCGGGACTAAGTCCACTACTATTTGTAGCTGTGATGGAGGTGCTGGCTCAGAACGTAAAGGAGGGTTTACCGTGGGAGTTGTTGTATGCAGATGATCTGGTGTTGATTGCGGAAAGTATGGATAGACTGAAGGAAAAGATGAACAAGTGGAAGGAATGTATGGAGACAAAAGGTCTGAAGGTGAATATCGGAAAGACGAAGGTGATGGCAAGTGGTAAAGCATGTGGTGAGGTGGAAAGAACTGGGAAGTGGCCGTGTGCTGTGTGCAGGAAGGGTGTCGGAGTGAACTCCATTCAATGTACAATGTGCGCTGAGTGGGTTCATCAAAAATGTAGTGGTCTGAGAGGGTCATTTACCAGTGTGGCAGCTACATTCAAATGTAAGGTGTGCACAGAGGGAGCTGCAGATGGAGGAAATGTTGAGTTGGATCTTGGAGACGGCGTGAAGCTGGAAGGTGTGAAAACATTTTGCTACCTCGGAGACATGCTGAATGGAGAAGGTGGATCAGACTCGGCAACGGTTGCTCGAGTGAGATGTGCATGGAAGAAGTTTCGGGAACTGAGTGGCGTGCTGATGAGGAGGAGAGTGTCGCTGAAGCTGAAGGGAAAGGTGTATGCTGCATGTGTGAGAAGTGTTATGATTTATGGGAGTGAGACATGGGTAATGAACGTAGAGCAGCAACGAAGGCTGGAAAGGGTGGAAATGCGAATGGTTCGATGGATGTGCGGAGTATCGTTGAGAGAGAGGAAGACAAATGATGAATTGCGAAAGATGATGGGAATATTGCCTGTGATTGATGCTGTGAAGAGGAACAGGCTGAGATGGTTTGGTCATGTGTTGAGGAAGGATGAAAGTGACTGGTTGAGAAGAGTGATGAAAATTGATGTAGAAGGAAGTAGAGGACGGGGAAGACCGAGAAAGACTTGGCTAAAGATGGTGGAAGAAGAAATGGGGGCAAGGGGGTTAACAAGGAGAGATGCAGAAAATATGGCAAAATGGAGAAGATTGTCATGGGGACCGCAAGGCTAACCCCCACTCTAGCAGGGAAAATGGCCTTAAAATGCATGTTGTGTTGTTGTTGTTGTTCCCCCTCCATCCCCTCCCTCACCCTAAACGGCCACACGGCTGACTCCGCGCGTGAAAAAGCTGAATGCCTCAACTCTGTGTTTGCCTCTAAATCTTGTGTCCCAAACCCATCCCTCTCTGTACCCACCATACCCAGTCGTACCCAGCTGCTCCTGGACTCTGTCCTTTCTTCCTGACAAGGTGGAAAAGTTTCTGTCAACCCTCGACTCTGATTCTGCAACTGGACCTGACGGCTTCAGCCCACGGGTCCTAAAATCTTGTTCTTCCGCTCTTTCACTCCCTCTCTCTGTTCTCTTCACACTCTCTTTTGCTCAAGGTCATCTGCCATCTGCTTGGAAATCTGCCAACATTACCGCTTTGCACAAAAAAGGTGCAAAAACAGATCCCAGCAACGACAGACCAATCAGCCTTCTCTCAATTATCAGTAAAGTCATGGAATCCATCATTGCTTCAGATATGAAATCTTTCCTCTTCTCCAATGGCTTGATCTCTGATCATCAATTTGGTTTCAGACCTGGTCACTCTACTCTGGACATGCTGCTACTGCTTTCTCAGCAATGGATGGAGGTCCTCAATGCCAAACAGGAAATTAGAGCTGTCTCCCTTGACATATTACGTGCCTTCGATACGGTCTGGCACCCCGCTCTGCTCACCAAACTCTCCTCTGTTGGTATCCATGGAAATCTCCACGCATGGCTGGCAGACTTCCTCTCTAGTCGTAGTCAACGTGTGGCCCTGAATGGGTTTCTCTCATCTCCTCTTCCTGTTCAGGCTGGAGTTCCCCAAGGCAGTGTTCTGGACCCTGTGCTTTTTCTGGTCTTCATCAATGATCTCTCCGACTCTCTTGAAAATCCTCTCTATCTCTTTGCTGATGACTCTACTCTCTGTCGCTCCATTCTTCATCCCTCAGATCGGCAGTCTGCAGCCTCCTCACTCTCTGCAGACCTGGACAAAATAACAGACTGGGCAAACAAGTGGAACATGTCTTTCAATCCTGACAAATCTCACACTCTTACGATGTCTCTCCGAAAAGACCGACTGGACAACCCTCCCATCTACTTTCTGAATAATCCTCTCCAAGAAGTTCTGTCACTCAAACTTTTGGGTCTCACTATCTGCCATGATCTTTCCTGGGAAAACCACATTTCAAATCTGGCCTCCAAAGCCAGTCGCCGACTGGGCATCCTCCGTCGTGCGAAGTCCTTCCTTGGCACACCTGAGCTCCTCACCACGTACAAGGCTTTCATCCGCAGCTCAATGGAATACTGCTCTCCCCTCTGGGCTGGTGCTCCTGCCTCACACCTAGCTCGTCTTCACGCTGTTGAAAGCAAAGCATTCAGAATCATTGGAATCTCCCGCGATGAAGCTACCTCCAAGGGCCTCTCACTCACTCACCGCAGGCAGGTTGGTGGTCTTTCCGTCTTCTACCGACTCCTCTCTGGCCTTGCCCCCCCAGCTCTCTCTGGGCTCTGTCCCGCAAATATTCCTACAGGTCGCACAAGATCTGCCTGCAACCCTCTTATGGTTAAACTGCCAAAATCAAGACTCTCTGCTCACCTTCACTCCTTCATTCCTCTTTTCTCCCGCCTCTGGAATAAACTCCCTCACTCTCTTCAATCCCACTCCACCCTCCAGGTCTTTAAAACAGCTGTTCACCACCATCTCTTATCTTCCCCCATCCAAAACCTTGATCTTTTCTATCCCCGATAATTTCACCCCAATCCACTTTTTGAAATACCAACTTCTGTCCTGGAAGTCCTTGGTGTCCTTGTGTTTTATACTTTTCCCACCCCCACCTTCCCACGCCTCCTCCCCCCAAGCCCTCTCCCTCCCACACATCTCCCTGCTCTTAAATGTTGTGTGCTCTCAAGTGTTTGCGTGCTTCCCATTCTCTTGTCTTCCGCTCCCTCTTTTTATATATTTTGTTTGTCTGGTTGATTTGTTTGTGAAGTAAATGTCAGCTCTTTCACGAGCCTCGATTCAGTATACAAAAAATAGTTTAAAGAAGGCCAATTGGCAGGGTACAACCCCGGGGAGATTAAAATGTGTAATGATGTCAGAGTAGTGAGGATTTTGTGAAGACCCCTTCGCACCATCCACAACCATCCACAAGAGGATGGATTTCGCACCACGGGGCTCAATGTTTGATTGGTAAGATGCATCACGACGTGAGTACGAAACATTGTGTTCATTCCGCCTTTCCTTCCTGGGAGAACCTGGGGGGAGTTGGGGACGAATTTGGCATAAAGAGGGGACGTGGGAGACGAGACGCAGAGACGAATTGTAAATACAAGGAGGGCTAGGGTAGAGTAGTTAACGGTGGGGGGCACGAACGGGTAGGGACAGGATCGAGTTCAATCTGCCGGCGTTCCTCTCACCCGCTTGTCATACCTTTGTTTTGCATGTGCCACCATATCCTTTTTTTTTTTTTTTGCTCGTTGCGTCTTCTCTTCCTCCCCGATCCAGGACCATCATGAGGACTTACATTGCCGTCGCAGCATCTTGCTGCCATCCATAACTCACTCCCATCATCCCATCACATTATGGACCACTGGCTCTGTGGCCACACCCATTTCCATTGTTTCACCTCCTGGCTGCCCCATCATCTTGCTGCATATGGATCACCTGTTGGGTGGCACTGACGCCACACATTTGGACCACGTTTCGAGTGGCCCCGCTCAAGAAATAAAAAGTGATCCATGTGTGCAAGTATGAAGTCAGGGCCAGCCGGTTTTTGTTAGGCCGCCGACAAAGGCAAGAAGCCAGAAGATGACGCCAGCAACAAATTCTCCAAGTTTTATTCCTCAAGTTCAGGTCCTGGGTCATAGTTTTTGGTAAAATAAATTGTGTTTACATAGTGTAAAATGTAAAAATGTTGCCCACCGGTTATGTGTTGAGTTTCAAAATTCCGGCAATATGTGAACAGTATAAGGTTGTGGGTGTGCATCTGTTAGGTAGTTTCTCAACGCATTAGGAGGGACATATTTAGTTTAAAAATGTACATTTAAATGTTAAAAAAAATGTCGCACACACTGAGATTATAGTTTAAAATGTTAGGGGAATCACATCTATGTGTCACACTAATAGTAATGTTTAAATGATTGTCAGCTCACCCCAGCCACTCCATGTGGACGACTCGGGTCAAGTCTCGGTGAGAGGAGGGGGTAGTGTTGCGGTTGTGCCATAAAGGCAATCCCCCTATCGTCAATTGCACGACAACATGTAGCCTGCGGTAGTTAGTTATGTCTTATTGAATGTAAAGATTAGCCCTTTCCCATTGTGTAGTAATAAAGACCAAATATGCGTTGAGTTAGGCAGGATCTTCAAACCTTCGTTGGTTAAGGGAAGCCATTTACATGTGCAGGAAGGCGTGGCCAAAGACGGAGCCTTGAATGAAAGGAGGAAAGGAGGACTAAAACCTTCTGAGAAGGAGGTAGGATTGAAGGCCAGCATGTGACAAATCTCAGCCAATGGGAGGATGTGGAACATTTTGAAGGGCGTGTGTGGGTCTGATATCAGTCCAGCGCATTATGATTCTCTTTGCTCTTGGATTTCGCAGCGCACAGGATGACATCTCTCTTGCTTTGCATTTTTGCCTCGTGGACAACACTCTGCTCTGGACTCTCTTGTTTTTAGCTACACCAGGCGACACTCCTGCTTTTGCCTTTGTCCTCCGCCAACGCTCCTCTCATGCTTGTTGCGTCGACACACCACACCCATCGCTCTTTGCCGATCTCTCGCTCTGATCCGGCTGACCTGCAAGCGTTGGCTTCTCCCGCGACTCGCCTGAGCCTGAGGCTGAAGCTCATCTACCTGTGCTGGGGTTCGTCCTTCGGACATGACCTCGTCCAGGCTGCACGTTCACATCGAGGATCGAGCTGCGCATACCAGATCACATGGGCACCTTCGGAGGCAACTCCAGCATGTACATCGGTACGAGAATAACCCGTGTGTCCCTGTGTGTGTCAGAGTGTGAAGGCGCCAGTGGGGTTTATTATTAGGTAAGAATTGATAAGCTGCATCTTTGTCTATTCTCTGTGCCTTCAAAATAAAAGGCTGTACATTTCGTTGTGACATTCCAACCTGTTCGGTACGTCCTTTCTCCATTGGCCTAGCATCATCCAAGACCGAATTTGGCTCGAATCGGGTTCATAAATCACGTAAGGTAACGCCGCTTTCCACACCGTGCAAATCCGCTTGGCACGCAATTGATTAAGGTGTGTGAAAGCGAGGGTTCGATCCCCGGTTTCTCCGGTCACATGTCTTGAAGGTATTTGGGAATATTGACCAGTAAACTCTTCAACGCGTGACTGGGAGATTGGCGATCGGAATTGCTTAGCAATCCGTCAATCATGAGTTTAGTAGTCGTGGACGGCGGCCTCAGTGGACCCGGAGTTTAAGGGGGAGCGGGGCATAAACCCCCCTTAGTACGTCGACGAACCCGGGATCCGCAACAATATATATATATATATATATATATATATATATATATATATAAATTAAAAAAAAATAAAATAAAATAAATAAATATATATATATATATATATATATATATATATATCCACGATATCCATTTTTCCATTCTCCAACCTATAGCTTTGTCTTTAAAAACTCAACGTTTCGGCCAGCAACCCAGCGTGCGCCAAGCCTCCACTAGCCTTCATCAAGAGAAGTTCCCTTGTTCACCTCCTCCCAGATATATCTGGGGAGAGGGGTAGGCCTATTCTATCAACCAATCACAAAGCTGCGTTGCGAGACCTCGTGACCATGGACCCATGCTCGGCTTATGTTGCAAGTGTTTTGTGCGTGTTTGAGCGGTGTATTGTGTTTTGTTGTCCGTGTTGCCTGTGTCGGCTATGTCCCACTTTGTCTTTGTCCTCCTCCACGCATCGGTGTGTTTCCTCAAAAAAGGAAATGGTACTGGCGGCTCCAAGAATCCAGGACGTGCCACAGGAACCACCTAAGGGCTTCTGCGTGCTACCATTTGTGCCACGGGTATCTCAAAGGATTGGCAGGATTTTGAGACCGGTCGGGGTGAGGGTCAACTACCAACCTATATACACCTTGAGACGTGCACTGACCAAGGTCAAAGACAAAAGACTGAAGAATGATTGCACAGGTGTGGTATACACCATTCCATGTGACTGTGGTGGAGAATACATAGGCGAGACTGGAAGAACCTTAGGCCAGCGCATTAATGAACACCACAAGGCCTTTGAGTGTAATCACCCAGAAAGATCTGCTATCGCCAAGCATGGAATAAGGGCGGGCCATGTTCCTCTATGGGACAATGTGAACGTGCTGGCGGCATCCCCGAACCGGGCCAGGAGGCGAATACTGGAGGCCTGGCACACTGGCCAAACGCGGGCACCATTGACAGAGGAGACTGTGGCGTTACCACAGGTATACGGACCTCTCATGCATAAATACACCAGAGACACACCGATGCGTGGAGGAGGACAAAGACAAAGTGGGACATAGCCGACAAGGCAACACGGACAACAAAACACAATACACCGCTCAAACACACACAATACACCGCTCAAACACGCACAAAACACTTGCAACATAAGCCGAGCATGGGTCCATGGTCACGAGGTCTCGCAACGCAGCTTTGTGATTGGTTGATAGAATAGGCCCACCCCTCCCCCCAGATATATCTGGGAGGAGGTGAACAAGGGAACTTCTCTTGATGAAGACTAGTGGAGGCTCGGCGCACGCTGGGTTGCTGGCCGAAACGTTGAGTTTTTAAAGACAAAGCTATAGGTTGGAGAACGGAAAAATGGATATCGTGGATATAATTCCCAACCGCCGTTCATTACTTGACATATATATATATATATACATACAGACTTGGCATTTAATATGGAATATTTTTTTTGTGGGGGTGAACTTACTTTTCAAGATGACTTTGAACCAGAAGTTCATTGGAATTATGTTGAAATTATTCTAGATTTTGTTAATGTGACCTTTAAAATAAACAAAAACCACATTTGACATTTCGAAGCAAATAAATTGATCCTTGAAAGTGATGTAAACTGATATCGAACTCAATTCATGGACAGTACTGTGTTAAACTTCTGTGCGTTTTCCAGAAGTATCTCTTTATTTTGCACATTAGCCAAATTTTTTTTTAACAAAAACAAAAGTTAAATTACGACTGGGATTACGGACAGTAAAATTACAGTTCAGTACTTCGTGTAACCCCCACGAGCATTCAGGAGAGCACGTGCACGTTGAGGCATGCTGTTCACGAGATTTGCCAAGGTTTGGACAGGAATCGCTTGCCATGCAGTTACAATAGCCTGCTGCAATTCACGCACAGAGGCAGGCTGCTGGTCCAAGTTGTCGATTTGATGCGTTAATTCTGCCCACAAGTTCTCTATCGGATTCATATCCGGGACATGGCACGCCATTCCATATGCTCTACACCACGGTCAGCAAGAAAGTGTTGGATCATGCGAGCACGATGAGGCCGTGTATTGTCATCTTGGAAGACAAAGTTTCCTCGAAAGGCTGCACGAACAAATGGAAGCAATGTTTCTTCCAGAATGGCCCTGTGCTTGAACTGGTTCAGGTTTCCATTCAGAACAACCAGGTCAGTTTTGCCCCCTGCATGAAAAGCAGCCCAAACGGTCACCCCACCACCTCCAGCTTGGACTATTGGCACTATACAATCTTCGTTGTGGGCTTCATGCACTTGTCTGCGCACTCGGACGTGGCCATCTTGACGACAGACCAGAAATCTAGACTCGTCACTGAAGATTACGTGATTCCAGTGTCCTGGCTGCCATTGATGGTGCTCTCTGGCCCACTGCAATCGACGCTGGCGGTGTTGTCTGGTCAGACTTGGCTTTCTCAGGGGACGCCTGGCACGATAGCCTGCTTGAACCAGTCGTTGGTCGACGAGCCGAGCGTAACAGTCATAGGTGCCTCCATTATGACGTCATAATTCGACAAGTACAAAACTTCATCCGATCATGATGGAAATTTCTTGAGCATAATCTAGGGATAAATTGGTGGAGAAAAAACAAGAGTGATGACATCATCTGTCAAGTGGTTCGGCCACCATATTTGTTTTAACACAAAAGCCTTAAAAACTACTGAAATCATGTCCTGGCGAGGGTCTGCAATCTCTGATTGCTGTTTCTAGTTGTAGTTGTAAAAATGTAGGGAAAACCCACAGGAGGCAATCTGGGAGAAAACTAACCTTAATCCCTAACTAGTTAACACAGCTTCAACTCCCACACCCTCCCCCGTGTGAAGACACATACACAATCTTAAGCTCCAATTTCCCGACTTAAATACATCGAGATGTCTCCTACTCGTCCACGGTCCATGCTATACCTTTACAATCCTATCTGTACTATTATGTTTGAGGGTGAAAACAATGAAATACGTAAGGAAAGTTAGAAATATGTTGTTTGGAATGCTCAATATGCAGTGAAGAAGCCATCTCGATGTACGTAAGTAGGCCGTCTGTCCGGGTAAGAGCGTTTGCATGTCGCCATAAGGGGCTGGCGTTGTGCTAATTAATTCTAGGGATTAACAATTAATTCCTTAGTGTGTAATTTGCCTCCTGTGATCTCCCCTTCGGTTTTATTACATTCGGCCAGCCAGGATATTGAGGGCTCAGTAAAACAACGAAAGCACTGTAATGGGACTCATGCGCTCATAACACCGCCAGGGCCGACAGAAACAACATTTGCCGATCAGCAAGGGAACAATGTCATCCGAATATTCCCGAGCAGAGATTAGACTCCCCCACCCGATGAGTCATAACGAGGAGGCCATGCCCCAGCCTTCGTGATGGGTCTGAGTGATGGATGATGGAATATTGCTCAGTGATGGGACAGAGTGTGATGTCAGGGTCGAACATTCGAGAAATGGAGAAAATATAAGACGCCGTCTCGCCATCTTGTTCTCTCTCTTTGTGTTGGCTTTCAACAAGGACGGCTGTATTTGCCTTTTGCTCTCTTTCGTCTGGTCCTGGCACTCGTTGGAGGAGGTCACTTTTTCTGGCTTTGTCACGTGGGTGCTGGCGCATCTTTGTTTCGTGTGCGCTTGTGGAAACAGACTGAACAAGAGAGGTTCGGGGCAGTCAGCATCGCCAGAAGTACCTCATGCTGGGACGTCAAGGAGGTCCACGCCATTTTGTGCACTTCCTGCACTGTTGTTTGGAGGTGACGAACGTCGACAGGTCCTCGGTTGAACTGCAACGCTGAGTGCCTGCCGGTTATAAGCGCATTATATATTTCTTTTATCATTCCCTTGTGGCAGGCGAGAATTCTACCACTTAGTAAGGGAAACATATGAAAATCTGTTAACTAAATTGTTACCAAAAAATTTCTTCACCAATGTGTTTGTAAAGGTGTGTAATAAGCCTAATAACATGTGTTAAAATGTTGAAGGTCAACTCCCATTGGAAACCCAGAAAAAAAGCTGTTGAATTCGGGTACCGAAAAATTATTTTCGAGAATTTTTATTTTTTTTAATCGGCCCTTAAGTAACTTATGAGGGGTCAAATAAGGGTTTTTCATGATTCTGAGTTGATTGTTAACATTTATATTTCACCACAGACACTCCTTTGTGGAAAAATAATTTCTAAATATATCTCATTTTCTACTTTGCAGGACATGGAGTCTAGCAATATGGATGAAGACGTTACTCCACCTGTGCTCAATTGCTTCATCTGTGCACGCTCGGATACACCAGCTGAAAGGCTCATACAGGCAACTCCAAAGGGATACTCAACTTTATTGAAACAAGCAGAAACTGTCGAAAATGTTACTGTTGTGGAACGTATGAAGGAGGCTCAAAAGGAAGGAAAACTGAGGTACCACCAGAAGTGTAAAAATGATCTGTACAACAACTTTGTTGCAACCACCAAGAAGTCAGCTCAAGCATCAAAGGCAGAGAAAGAGTCATCAAAGTTGAAGAGAACACGCACTACTTGTGAGTTCAGTTCATCAACTGGCTGCAGTTCTAGAAGATCACAGTCAGTTGACCTCCTGTATAAGGATGTATGCATTCTTTGCAACCAACCAGCCCAGCTCGACAAAAATAATCCAGCACGAGCTAGAAAGAAATACAGAGTGCCAGATAATTTGACTGCAGATACACTGAAGGCAAGCTTGCTGAAGACAGCACGGAGTCACGGGGATGACTGGGGCACTGAAGTCACTGGACGCCTGGAAGGGATCAACGACTTGGTAGCAGAAGAAACGCTGTACCATTTGCGATGCAAACTTATGTTTGCGAGAGGTGGCAGTTTGTCCAAGACTGATGAGGAAGGAAAAAGGAAGAGAGGACAGAGGAGTATTGATGAGGAGCGAGAGGCAGTTTTTATTGAATTCTGCGAATGGTTAGACTCAGAATTAGAGCATGGGGTAATGAACATGGACCAAGTCCATGAAAAGCTGCAGGAGTTTGATCAGTCACCAGAGAAGAGCCTTTCTTATTCAAAGCATTGGCTGAAGATAAAACTTCTAGAGAAATACGAAGACACCTTGTATTTCACAACACAGGAAAGAAGGGCAGATGTACTCTGTCTCAAAGATGGCACCGACAATATTCTGCCTCAACACCTCAAAGATGACCTCAACACCATCTTCACCACTCTGAAAGAGTGCATACGGCGCGCTGGGGTCGCTATAGTGACCTTTGATCTTCCGATTTGGCTGAAGGCTGTGAATATAATAAAGCAGGCAAATCTACCCGTCATTCCAAGGTTGGGTGGTTTTCACCTGCTGAAGTCTTATCTTGGATCAATGGGTAACATCATGGAAGATTCTGGACTACCAGATGTGATCCAGTTGATCTATCCTGGAAGTACGACAGCCAACCACATCATGGATGGAGGATGTTTTGACAAGGCAATCCGTGTTCACCTCCTCATCGATGCAGCCATCTATCAACACATCATGAAACTTGCCTTCACTGAGGAGGAGCGTGGTGACATGAAGACCTTCATGGAGAAGGTGGCTGATGGGAAGATGGGAGCCAGACACTGAGACCCAGTAGTGCCAGTGTTTGAGCAAAGGTTTGAAGAAACCTTCAAACGACTCGCAAAAGGAGGAAGAACACCTGCACTCTGGATGGAGTACCACCACATGGTGGCTACCTACCCCGGATAATGGCATTACATGCAGAAACTGCAGTCATGATGTTGTTGAGTCTGAAGAAGACATAGACAATGACTGTTGAAACTTCTGACATTGTGAATGAGAAATAACTCTTGAGTATTATATATGTATGTGAAATAAAAGCTACTTTGTGTGTAAATGTAAAAGTGAAAATATAAATGTTAACAATCAACTCAGAATCATGAAAAACCCTTATTTGACCCCTCATAAGTTACTTAAGGGCCGATTAAAAAAAATAAAAATTCTCGAAAATAATTTTTCGGTACCCGAATTCAACAGCTTTTTTTCTGGGTTTCCCACGGGAGTTGAACTTCAACATTTTAACACATGTTATTACACACCTTTACAAACATATTGGTGTAGAAATGTTTTGGTAACAATTTAGTTAACAGATTTGTGAAATATCTCATAAAATGCCCTTACTAACTGAACAATTTCACCGGTGTGTACCCCAGTTTAGAATAGGTACACCTTGTCCTTGCGTGTCGTAAGAGGCGACTAAAAGGGTTGGCGCCAGGAAGGTCATCCGGCCATAAAACACTGCCTCAAAAAGGGAACCATGACAAGTACAATTACATATGGGCAGGGTACAGCCCGAAGTACCCCGTGGCGGACCTCACTCCCTCTCGTCAAAACTCAAGGTGGGGAACCCGATCGAAGCAAGGGTGGAAATCACTCCATTTATGACGACGAAACGTCTGATGCCCGACGTGGAGATCGGTTTCTGAGGTTTGGGACATGGACTGTAGGGACAATGACAGGGAGATCAGGAGAAGTGGTGGAAGTATTGGTCAGAAGAAGAGTGGACATATGTTGTGTGCAGGAGATGAGATGGAAGGGAAGTGGTGTGAGAATGGTGAAGGGTAGGAAGGGACAGAAATACAACTTTGTGTGGCAAGGATGCCCGGAAGGCGAGCATGGTGTTGGTGTCCTGGTTTCTGAGGAGTTTGTAGACAGTGTGGTGAGTGTGACGAGAGTGAGTGATAGGTTGATGATGGTGAGAATGATGATTGGAAAGCTCTTGGTGAACGTCATCGTGGGATATGCTCCGCAGGTCGGTCGGAGCAATGAAGAGAAGGACAAGTTCTGGTCTGCAATAGAAAAGCTGATGGGAAACGTGAAAGATGAGGAAGTTGTTGTGGTACCTAAATGGACCTAAATGGACATGTGGGAAGGAGTATAGGCGGTTTTGAGGGAGTTCATGGGGGTTACGGATATGGTGTCAGGATTGGAGAAGGTGCAAGGATTTTGGAGTTTGCTGATGGAGCTGGTTTATTGATTTGTAATAGTCAGTTCCAGAAAGAGGATAATAAGCTTGTTACATCCACGTCAGGTGGGTCAACGACAACCAACGACAACGACAGGCGAGATAGGGGGCACCTCCGGGACACAAAGGTGATCCCAGGGGAGGAGGCTGTTTCACAGCACCACTTGGTTGGCTGCGACATAAGGGTGAAAGGTGTGAGGAGAGCTCGGCGGGTGAAGTACCAACCGAGAATGAAGGTGTGGAGGTTGAAAGAGGTGACAGTGAGGGAGGCATTAAAAGAGAGGCTGAGTATGGTAGAAGATGATGTGGTTGAGCTTGAAAGTGGTTGGAACTCAATGAAAGATAGTTTGTTGGGAGCCGTTGGTGAGGTATGTGGATGGACAAAAGGACCACCGAGGCACTCGGAAACATGGTGGTGGGTTGATGAAGTTGGAAAGAGGATTGACGAGAAGAGGAAGAAGTTCAAGGAGTGGCAGAAGGCGAAGGGTACGGGGGCAGAAAAGGCAGAACATGAAAGTTATAAGGCAGCCAAGAAGGCTGCAAAGAAAGAGGTAGCAAAGGCACAGGAGGCGTGTAGAAAATGTTCCGAGAACGCTTGGATTCGGAAGATGGTCAGAGAGCGGTATTCAGGATTGCAAAGCAGATAGCGAAAGAGAGGTGTGATGTGATGGGGGTGAGTTGCTTGAAAGATGAAGTGGGACAAATCGTTGTGGACCCAGATGGAATTAAAGGAAGATGGAAGAGATATTTGGAAATGCTGTTGAATGCAGAGAATGAATGGGATGGCAACATCGAGAGTAACCCAGTTTTAGGACCGGCAGAGAAGATAACCGAGAAGAAGTTGAGGAAGTGATAAAAGCAATGAAGAGTAGAAAAGTGGGGGGTGGGGGGGGGGGCGGTCGACGGGAGTTGTGGGAGATATGTATAAGGCAGCAGGAAGTTGGGGTGTGAAGAGAATGACAGAGATCTGTAATCTGGTGGTGAAAGAAGGCTGCATTCCAGTGGATTGGGAACTGAGTACCCTCGTCCCTCTATACAAGGGGAAAGGTGACCCTCTGGACTGTGGCTCGTATCGAGCGATAAAGTTATTGGAGCATGGAATGAAGGTATTGGAAAGGGTGTTGGAGAGGAGGATAAGGAAGAAAGTGAAGATCGACGAAATGCAGTTTGGATTAATGTCAGGAAGAGGAACGACAGACGCGCTTTTTATTGTAAGGCAGTTGCAGGAGAAGTACATGGAGAAGAGAAAGAAGTTGTTTCTTGGGTTTGTTGATCTGGAGAAAGCATTCGATAGGGTTCCATGCGAAGTAGTGACATTGGCATTGAGGAAGTTGGGAGTGGAGGAATGGTTGATCAGAATAGTGATGGCAATGTACGAAAGAGCGCACACAGCTGTAAGGACAAAGGACGGGAACAGTGGTGAGTTTGAGGTGAAGGTGGGAGTGCATCAGGGGTCGGTACTAAGCCACTACTATTTGTAGCTGTGATGGAGGTGCTGGCTCGGAATGTAAAGGAGGGTTTACCGTGGGAGTTGTTGCAGGCAGATGATCTGGTGTTGATTGCGGAAAGTATGGATGGACTGAAGGAGAAGATAAAACAAGTGGAAGGAATGTATGGAGACAAAAGGTCTGAAGGTGAATATCGGAAAAACGAAGATGATGGCAAGTGGTGAAGGATGTGGTGAGGTGGAAAGAACTGGGAATTGGCCGTGTGCGGTGTGCAGGAAGGGTGTCGGAGTGAACTCCATTCAATGTACAATGTGTGCTTAGTGAGCTCTTCAAAAATGTAGTGGTTTGAGAGGGTCATTAACCAGTGTGGCAGCTACATTCAAGTGTAAGGTGTGCATAGAGGGTGCTGTAAATGGAGGAAATATTGAGTTGGATCTTGGAGACGGCCTGAAGCTGGAAGGTGTGAAAACATTTTGCTACCTGGGAGACATGCTGAATGGAGAACGTGTATCAGACTCGGCAACGGTTGCTCGAGTGAAAAGTGCATGGAAGAGGTTTCGGGAACTGAGTGGCATGCTGACAAGGAGGGGAGTGTCGTTGAAGCTGAAGGGAAAGGTGTATGTTGCATGTCTGAGAAGTGTTATGATTTATGGGAGCGAGACATGGGTAATGAACGTAGAGCAGCAACGAAAGCTGGAAAGGGTGGAAATGCGAATGGTTCGGTGGATGTGCGGAGTATCGTTAAGAGAAAGGAAGACAAATGATGAATTGCGAAAGATGATGGGAATAGAGCCTGTGATGGATGCTGTGAAGAGAAACAGTTTGAGATGGTTTGGTCATGTGTTGAGGAAGGATGAAAGTGACTGGTTGAGAAGAGTGATGGAAATGAATGTAGAAGGAAGTAGAGGACGGGGAAGACCGAGAAAGATTTGGCTAAAGTTGGTGGAAGAAGAAATGCGGGCAAAGGGGTTAATAAGGGGAGATGCAGAAAATCGGGCAAAATGGAGAAGATTGTCACGGGGCACGCAAGGCTAACCCCTGCTCTAGCAGGGAAAATGGTCTTAAAATGCCTGTTGTTGTTGTTGTTGTTGTTGTTGTTGTATTCCCTTGTCTGTATATGAGTCCGAGTGGAGGCTCCTCAACCTTGGAATTTTAGTTTACCTCAGCTTTCGTTGTATTTTACATTGCTGTAAATAAATTTATATTTGTTGAATTTTACTTTCTGTCCTGGTTCGTTTCTTTTTTCTGTGTGTTTGGAATAACCCCGTGTGTTCCGGATCAGATTCTGGCTAACCCCCGCTCTAGCAGGGAAAATGGCCTTAAAATGCATGTTGTTGTTGTTGTTGTTGTTGTTCCAGATCTGATAAGGCTTCGGGCCTTTCCCACACGCGCCAAAGACAATCCCTCCAAGGTTCGAAATATGCCTCGGAGTTAAAGCTCGTTTTGGCTATTCATCTGAGGCCGGTCTTCATTGGCCATGGACAGGACATTTATTGTCAAGGAGTGGGATTCGAACCCTCTGAAAAAAGAAATTTGGTGACAGGTTGTGCGATTCGGACCTGGCAGACACTCGATGTCCGGGGAACGAGTGCGACACTCGCCGAGTTGAAATTGCACTCAGCTTTTGGAATCTAAATTTTTAATGATCGCCTCTCTCTCAGAGGGAGGATCGATTGTAGTATCGGGGTGTTCAAATTTTCAGTTGATTGGTGTCGGGAAAGAGCGGTGTCGGGAAAGGTGTCGGACAGATGAAAGGCGGTTTACAAAAAAAATTTTTTTCTTTAAAGCTAAATTTAAATTCTTTTTTTTCTGAGGTAAATTACACGTGCGTGGAAAGACTGCTCTTCACATAATGGCGGACGGGAACGAAATGGAGGAGCAGCTGGATAGGATTGAAGTAGAAGGAAGCGGGTCGGGGTTAGAGTTTTATGAGGATAGGGCCGGACCCTCCCCCGTCCCGAGTGTTCTAACCCCTTCCCCCGTAATGTCGGTGTCTGCGACGCAAGGAACAGGCCCGATGGGTTTCCAGGCCATCTTTTAAATTATTAATGGAAGTGAATAGTAAAATGAAGGGAATGGGTGAACAATTGAAGCAACAAATGAATAACAACAGTGAAGAACTTAAATTAATGGATTGGGAAA